>NW_015386517.1:111041-157311 GCF_001527695.2 Protobothrops mucrosquamatus
TCCCCATCCAGACCCGTACGGCCTCCAGGCAGCGGGCCATCACGTCAAGGGCATCGTTGGGGTGGCCTGGGGTGGAGATGTACAGCTGAGTGTCGTCAGCGTACTGATGGAAATCCACCCCAAAGCCACGAATGATCTCCCCCAGCGGCTTCACATAAATATTGAACAAAAGGGGGGAGAGGACCGACCCCTGAGGCACAAAATAAGCATTAAGAGTAGTAAATATATTAATAACCTCAGGTTAAATTTATAAGTAATTTTATAATTTTGTTTTTATTTTACAAAATAGCTGAGCAAGAGGATATTCAAAAAAGAACTTTCACAAGCTGGGTGAACTCACAGCTAGAAAAGGTAATGGGATGGTGGTGATGTTGATTTTTAAAAAAATATATATGTAAAGTATAATAATGTTTCAGTCCCTTTTATCTGATTAAATATTTGAATCTCAGTAGGAAAAAGTAAACAGAAACAAAGTATTTTCAGAAAATATCAAAACTTGGTGAAATGTCTGAATTGCTTGTGAATTGCTTGTAGGGTATACATATAGGGCAGTGATGGCGAACCTTTTAGAGACCGAGTGCCCAAACTGCAACCCAAAACCCACTTATGCATCGTCGGGTGCCAGGTGGGTGTGGCCCATTGGCTGGGTGTGGCCCATTGGCTGGGCGTGGCTGCAGTGGTAACGGCAAATTGGGTGGGACTAAAAAGTTCAATCAATCAATTCCAACTTTGCAAGATCTTTTTTTTTCCCGTGAGAAGTTGAAATTGACTGATTGAACCTTTTTTTTTTTTTTGCACACGGCGGCGGAGGCCTAAAGCGAAAAGCTTTTATAAAACCCAGCTGAAGGCCTAGGACTGGGGCAACGGCGCGCGTGCCCACAGAGAGGCCTCTGAGTGCCGCCTCTGGCACCATAGGTTTGCCACCACTGATATAGGACATAGAACTGATAGTATCTTTTTTCCACGTGTGTAAAAAAATTGTCAGAGCTGACTGTTAATTAAACCAACATTCTGGATTTATTGGCTTAGTTGGTCATCTTTTACCACTTAAACAGCACTAGATTGAAGTATGACTCAGCACATTTTTGGGTAGCTGCCTTGATGGCACCTCAGCTCAATAGATCCAAGAATGGGCAACCTGTTTTGGCCATTTAGAACAGTGAATGTTTTGCTTGCACTTTCACTAAATTGCTGACATGTCACGAAATGTCTAGTCACAAAATGTCCAGTTATCAGGCTGGTGATATTTGCTCCCAAACAATCCTTGTAGTCTCTTAGGATGGTCCCTATTTTGCAGTAGCTTTGTCTTTTGAAGGGTAGGGAAAGAAGAAGTCCCTGCTAATTTTATTTTTATTTTCAATTTGCCTGTTGACAAATTGATTTATAAATCTGTAAATAAAGAGATGATGGTAAACACTGATGCTTTGTTTTTCAAATTGGCAGATTCTTTACTATCATTATTAGTGCTACTAATTATAAACATTTTTTAAAAAGTACTAAAGTTTCATGGAATACCAAGCCTAGGAAGAAAGTGTTGCTTAACCTATAGTTGACAGTATGACAATAGCCCCATCTGCTAGCAGGTTTTTATGATGATCCAGAGACTAACACACTGAGAACTGGTTGCTAAAGTATTTGTACAAGAGCCCCTTGGGTCGAAAATATGTATTCAATTATGCATATTATTTTGTTGTAATGCACAGTAAAAGCACTGTAGCATATGTAATCAAATATAAATAATTATTCTGCAGCATCCGTCACCTTCTCTTATCTTGGACTTGTATTCAGACATTGGGAAGGGACATGTGCTTTTGGATCTGCTGGAGGTCCTTTCTGCACAACAATTGGTAAGAGTATCATGGTTAACTCAACCAAAAGAATTCATAGAAAGGCTGTGTACATAGGAGTAGTTCTCATGTTTCTCAACAGTCACTTAACCAAATAGCCCAAGTTTCTCAGCTGAGAAAAACATAGATGCATTTCCTAAATCTTTTGTTTACTATTTATTTATTTTATTTATAGCCAGTCTCTATTATTTTTACAAAAAACTTAAGGCAGAGAACATATCCAACACACATTCCTCCTATTTTCCCCACAACAACTTCCCTGTGAGGTTGGGCTGAGAGAGAGAGAGTGACCTAAGGTCACCCAACTGGCTTTCATGGCTAAGGGAGGACTTGAATTCACATTCTCCTGCTTTCTAACCTCATGCCCTAACCACCAGACCAGGGGTTGGCAACCTTGGCTCTTTTATGACTCGTGGACTTCAACTCCCAGAATTCCTGAACCAGCATGGCTCAGCTTGGAAACCTGTCCCTTTCCCCTCAGCATGGCTGGCTCAGGAATTCTGGGAGTTGAAGTCCACGAGTCATAAAAGAGCCAAGGTTGCCTACCCTTGCACTAGACCAAAGTAGCTCCTACAAATATATGCTTCTCCTCAACTAGTTGAAATATCTGAATCACAAAAGCAAATTATGTAAAATGGATAAAGTTCACCAGACTGTTAAACACAGTTTCTTGTTTGTAAGATTTTGTGTTAGTTTATTTTTCAAAATGCAAAGTATTTTGTGCCAAAAGGGTTTAGGATAATAACTGTCTCAGAACATATGTTTGTTTTTCTTCATGTTTCAATTTCCCTCTTCCCTCCTATATAACTCCTTGAAGAGGGTAAGTCCCTTGGGGCAATGAACTTTACTTTCAGTCTTTGTAAAGCATTACACATACTGCACATAGATATTCCTGCAATATTTACAAGAACAGTAGTAGCAGCGTATAAGAGGAAAGAATCAAAGTAGAAAATAACTTCAGAATCCAGCCCTCTGCAAATATAATCTATTATTAGTATACAAATTTCCTTTTATAATTGTCAATTTGTCTTGTAAGATTTCAATCAGGAATATATATTTACAAATAGTGAAACATTGTCACTGTTGATATTGATCAAACTGTTCTTTTTCTGTTTCTTTATATTTTATAGCCACGTGAAAAGGGATCGAACACTTTCCAATGCAGAAGCAACATTGAAAATGCCTTAACCTTCCTGAAGAATAGATCAGTTAGTATTCCAGTTTTGAAAGGGGCCCGAGTTTACTTAGTTGCTAAAGCATTAAATGAATTATTAAATGAATTGTTCAGTATTTATTTCCAGCAATTTCACTATAAAATTAGTTACAGATCTCAGCTATATAAGAACATTTTCCTACATGTGAAGGACATCCAGATTGATTGCTAGGTCTCTGTGATATTTGCATATTTTGTATTTTTATTGTATCTGCTTTTTGCAACAAGCACACATGGTAGTCCTTTTTTGATGCCTGAATCAAAATTGAACAAGTTAGTTGTTACTTTTTCAAGGAAGAGAAGCAAATATTTGTGCCCATCAATAGTTGGATTTGGGGCACTATGTTCTCATCTTAAAACAAGTTTATTTTCTTTCTACACTATTGCAGTTTGTTCCACCACTAACATTGGATCAAGATTGTTATTGTGAAAATCATACACTAAACATTGCAGATTTGCAACACAAGCCAGTATTTCCTATGGGTGTCCTCCAAATGTCCTGGGATTGTAACTCCAAGGATTTTTACTCTTTCAGTTGATTGAGAACTTTGAGAAATAATCTCAGCACATCTGGAGGCTCCTAGTTCATCAAAACAATAAATCCTCCTTTTTTCCAGCTCAAACTTATAAACATCCATGTTGCTGATATCATAGAAGGAAAACCATCCATCGTGCTTGGTCTCATATGGATCATTATATTGCATTTTCATGTAAGTACTAATCAACATAAAGAAAAAGATTTTTCAAATGTTGTTCCAATTAGTGTTTGTCCCACAATTTTAATACAGTAATGACTTTGTCAGTTCTGCTTCTTCTACCACGGCTAAACCAAGAAACTATTTCAAACATGTAACTTGTAATGCAAAATTATGATATTTTTCTTACTGTTTTATTATCTCTGCTTAAATTACAATCTTTTGGCTACATTCAATAATTTTGGGAGGTTATTTATCATATTTTAACATGGCTAGTACAAATTGAAGTTCAAATATTATGTTATTTATACTTGTTACTTGTTGAATGTTTTCCTCCATATGGTTGATAAGGAAAATATTGAATATTTAGTTACAGATTTTTTTCATAGTGTTGAGATGGAATAGTTCCTAGCAGGATACTAAGCTCAAAGTATTGGGTGATTATACTTATTTAATGTGATAGAGAAGCCAAATCCTGCATTACAAATGTGTCTTGTCAAAATTATGGCTAACTAGATTTTTTTTGGTAGTCTTTTTTTTCTGCATGGTTTTTCTGGCTGGAGCAGATCATATCAAAACCAGCCATTTGAGTTAACTCTTTCTTTTAGGTACAGTCAGACATTTTCAAATGCGTCTTTTCTTTCTTTCTGATGCCCATGGATAGATTGAAGAATTAGCCAAGGCTCTTTCTTGTGGATACAGTTATTCATCTCTGGATAGTCCAAGCACTGTGGATTTATCACCAGCAACAAGCCCAACAGCTAGAACTAATGTCAAAGCAAAGGAACGATGGAAGATGTCAGCAAAGAAGGCTGTCCTGCTATGGGCTAAGGAACAGTGTGACAAGTATGTCAGGATAGGAAAATCAGTCTGATCCTATCAGTTATAAATCTGTTCTGTCCCATTTCCGCATTTATTTGCTTATTTTAAACTTTGAGCTGTAGTGTAAATGCAGATCTGAGAAGCAGCTACATCTATATCAGCATATTAGTCTTATGTAGGGACCATTCAGTTTGTGTCAGAATTCACAAAAATTATATTCTTCAAAGACTTCTAAATGCATAATATAGTATTTAAAAGATGTACCTCAACAAGCATATTGAGTTGTATTTTTCAGCTGCTCTTGCTTCATGGAAAGTTCATAGTATGAAATATAACAGTACCTGAAAGTATTTAACACTTATTAAAACCATATTGTAGGACTCAGTGCTAAATCTAAATTAAAAATGTAGAGGAAAAGAGTGATAGATGGAAATAAGGAATAGCAACAGAGGAAGTGAAAGAAGTGTTTCTTTGTATTGCATATTATAAACTGATGTTGGACTGACATTAGAAAGGTGCAATATAGCAGCTCTAGTTCAGAGTTTGCTAGGAATAAATGTACTTTACTACAGATGACTTTAAATAAAGATTATGGGAGGCTTTCCTGATTCCTTCCAGAAATTTTGGTCAACAACTCCAATAAACTCTGCCCGTTATAACTACCTGGAACTTATGGGAGTCAGAATCTAAAACATCTGCTATACATTAGTTGAGGGAAGACTGGATTGAATAAACTCATTATGAGTGCATAATCTAAACATATTGATAGCATGCAGTTTGACTTTATAATGAATGCAGGGTGAGTTGACAGAGGTAATTACAGATTGGTGTTGTAGCATTATAAACAAATCTTTTTTGAGAGGTAGGTGGCTGTCCTTCCAAACTCTTGCATAGTTGTAATCAAACTGATAATAGCTTTTGGGAGATCAAAAGAGTTGGGTAAGTTATGCTGAAACAAATGGGAAGCTGATTTCCTACTGTCCTCTGTGCACAACTGAAGCTCCTCCAATAAGTGCAGCAAATGATGTCTGTGTTTGATCAATGAGCCATTTCATCTTTCTGCGCCCAGGAAACATCACTTTTCATAAATACAACCTATTCTCTACTTGTGTGGAGCTTTCTTAGTTTCAATTCTGTCTTCTGCTTGTGAGGGAAATTATGTGCAGGGTAGGGAGAGCTCCTAAAACTATGAACCCTTGGGATTGTTGGGCTAAGGGGGCTTAGGAAGTGAAGCTAGTATTTGCTGAGTCTCTTTGTGATTCTCTGTCATGCAGACAGAACACAGAACTGATTTCCCATTTTGCAAGGAGCTTTTACTCTTCTAACTAACAAATGTATTTCATTTGCCTAGGATTAATATATGCAGCTAAACAAGAAACCTATCTGATACAAGTAGCATTCCTCCCTTGAACTGCATAGAAAGGAAATGTGCTTTAAGGAACAAATGATGTAACATTTCTTTCAAAATATATTTGAATTATGTCAGTAATCAGTTTATTATGTCATAGAAAATAACTCCCCTTCCTCCAACTTTTAAGTTATACTTTCTCAGAGAGTTTATATTGAAAGTTAGGGCAAGCTATACAGCACCTCCCACATTTGCTATTTTCTTTCTTTAAAAAAAATCTATCCATACATTGGTTAATGGAGCCTCTTTACTTTGGTCTTTAAGCTAAGGGCAGAAGGATTATAGCTAGTTTTAAAACCAGGATGAGGGAAGCAGACTGGTATACAAATTTTTATTTTCTTGTCCAGCATAATATTTCTCCCCCTCTTACTTTAATTTTTCTGTGTTTTTAAATGCTTTTGATCATAGGCATGGGTCTATCAATGTTGCAGATTTCAAATCCAGTTGGAGAAATGGATTGGCTTTCTTAGCCATCATTCATGCATTAAGGCCAGGCCTTGTTGATGTGGAGAAAGCAAAAAAGAGATCAAATAAGGAGAATCTGAGAGAGGCGTTTCAAATTGCAGAGAAGGAACTTAGTATACCCCAGCTACTTGAACCTGAAGGTAACTCATAGATTTTACATGCACTTTAGCTTCAATCTGCTTGGTGTTGAGTTTTGAGCATGTTTAAACCCAGCAGTGCTTACTGTATTATGCTGATTTATTATACCAATTTTGGTCTTGCCTTGCTTTAATTTTATTAATATTAGATTATTGTTAATTATATTGTATTGGAACAGATAAAATGATAAGACTCTTAAAGAAAATCAACATTATGCATATTAAAAGTGGCAATGACAGATACAACCAAACATGTACTTTGCAATTTTCTTTAATATCACTATCAAGCATACATGTCTACATTTCTGTTGAACATGCTATATTGGTCTAATTTATACATAATGTTAAACTAGAATGAATGGTTCATAAATCATGCTAAGTTGAAATCCAGAAAAAAATAATGTATGTGTCGACTGGACAATTTTGAAACCCAACACTAACACAATTATGGGCAGTGCAGATCTAATCAGTAATATACATAGTGGATTGAATTATTAGAAGTTTGTACTTGGGAATATATTCAAATCTCTTGGCATTCCACAGATGTTGATGTCAGCAGTCCAGATGAAAAATCCATCATGACTTATGTGGCTCAGTTTCTCCAGTATTTTAAAAGTTTACCTGTGACTGAAGATAGAATGCAGGTACAGTATGTGACATCTAAAGCTCTAGAACATGTTTTATACTTTTTTTTGCATCCTGTTTTTACAATTTTATCTATGAATGTTCTTTATAGAAAATCCATGCCGTGATAAATTTTATTGTTCAGAATTTGATTAGATCTGCAGCTAGTTCAGGTAGAATATACACTGATAATTAATGTTGCTTAAGATTATGATCTTGTTACATATATAATGCTAAATCATTTCTTTAAAATCATGACATTAAAACAAGTAATATGTGTTAATGTGATAATGGTTTGGTTCATACATTACACTAAATTAATACAAATAGTTTATATGATGGCTTAGGAGTCTGGGTGGCACAGTGGTTAGAATGCAGCATTGCAGGCAAACTCTGCCCACAGTCTGGAGTTTGATCCTGATGGGGCTTAAGGTTCATTCTGTCTTCCATTCTTCCATGGTTGTAAAATGAAGGCCCAGATTGTTGGGGGCAATATGTTGACTTTGTAAACCATCCAGAGAGTGCTGTGAAGTTCTATGGGGCGGTATATAAGTCTAAGTGCTATTGCTATTACTATAGTGCAATATGTGAATACAGCCAGTTTGATATATTCTGGACACTATATCACATGCTAAACAGTGGTTTATTTTAGCCATGTTTATTGGTTGAGGCATAGGGGTCTCAGTCACAGATGATGCTGAATTATGCTGTAAACACTCAATGTTTGGGGTCAAACAAATTGCTGAGCTAAAACTAAACAAGTCATATGAATTAGAAGCAAATATATTTCACAGTTGTTCGCAAAATAGTCTATGAAGGACAAGATCTCTGGGAATAAGATTAACAAAACACTATTTTCTGTAACAATGCAAACAGGAGTATCCGTGCAATATATACATTTTTTGTTCTGCTTTTTAGGGAAAAAGAAAAGAGACCTTGAGCTGGCTCAATGCACAGGAATGTAAGTTAACAAAGTTGCTGACTGAGCTAGAGAATGCATCCTTCTACAAGAAGTTTGAAGTAAGTAACTTTGTAAATGTATCCTTTGGAGGATACATTACTGTTTATTACAAGAAATATCAAATGTTAACAACTGAGCCCTTTTTGGTAACTTTTTATGAAATGAAGATTTCGGATTTTGCTTTCTGTGCTCTTTTTAGACATGGTTACATTTTGTGACAGCAAACTGTGATTCAGGCCACATATAGGGAGGACAATTAATCAGTGGAACAGCGTGCCTTCAGAAATCGTGGGCGCTCCATCACTGGAGGTTTTTAAGAAGAGACTAGACAGTCACTTGTCTGAAATCATATAGGGCAGGGGTCCCCAACCCCCAGTCCGTGGACTGGTACTGGGCCGCGGCATGCCAGCAACCGGTCCGTGCAAACAAGCGAAGCCCCATCCGTGGGATACAGGCAGCACCTAAAACCACGCACTCTCCGGTCCGCGGAAAAAGCTCTCTCCACGGAACCGGTCCTTGGTGCCCAAAAGGTTGGGGACCTCTGGTATAGGGTCTCCTGCTTGAGCAGGGGGTTGGACTAGAAGACCTCCAAGGGTCTTCAACTCTATTCTGATTGAAAAGAAGGTATCAGCCTTAGCAAAGGGCTGGCTTTGCATGCTGCCATTCCTTCTCTACTTTTTATGCAGCTCAAAATAGGACCTAATCAAAATAAAATTTGATTAATGACCATATGTTTATGAATAGGAAGCATAAAATTATTATTTAAAATGTTAATTTAAAGTGTTAATGACCTTAAGAGTATTACCCATAATTACTCTTTTTTAAAAAAAAATAGGAGCTTTTCCCAGTCATTATGAAGATAGGAAAATTTTCCCTTCTGTGCCAGTCTTATTTCTGAAGTGGAAAGCTATGAAAAGCAGTCGGGCACAAACTAGCTATTGATGAACAGATTGTTTAATATTAATGTATTTAGTCCCCTTTTAGAAACACTTAAGTTCATCATTGTCACAGTAAATCCATGACTATCTTAGCTACTACATCTCTGGTGTTATTGAAGAAGCCAATCATAATTGTATAAAAATATTAAAACAAAATAAGCCATGGTATAAAAAACTTATCTGTTGTCAGGAAGTTGATAAAAATTCAGACTATTGAGAGGAATCAGACTGAAATTTTGTTACTTAGTTTTCTGTTCCAATAATGGCCAAACAGAATAGATAGACATGGCCTATGTTTATGCAACGTGATTTATCAAATTACCTTAAAATCTAACACAAGTAGTCCTCGACTTACGATCATTTATTTAGTGACCATTCAAAGTTACAATGGCTCTGAAAAAAATGACTTAGGACCATTTTTCACACAACCATTGCAGAGTCCCACGGTCATGTGTTCAGCATTTGTATACTTGGCAACTGGCATGTATTTATGATGGTTGCAGTGTCCCAGGATTGCAACCTTCTGACAAGCAAAGTCACTGGGAAAGTCAGATACATGTAAAAACTGTGTTACTAACTTAACAACTGCAGTGATTCACTTAACAGCTGTGTCAAGAAACGTTGTAAAATGGAGCAAAACTCACTTAACAAATGTCTTGCTTAGCAACAGAAATTTTGGTCAAAGGATTGTGGTCACGTTATCAAGGATTATTTGTAGTGGTATTAAAACAACTAGTGAGTGATTTTAAGCTTGGTTAGTTTTTGTGGAATAAGCTGTTGTTTGAATCTTATTTCATTTTGCATATAATTTTAGTGTGCAAATTATTTATTAAATGTATAAGCAGCCCAACTCCCAGATATAGAAACTTTGTAAAAGATATAATTAGGTTAATTTCATGATATGAATATTCTGTTGTTCACTTGAGCATCTTTTATTCAGAGATAAAGTATCCTTGTACCAGTGCCATTTAAATACTATGTTCTATGTCCCTAATTCTTTTAAGTATCTAACACGGAATATATTGACTGCACTTATGGTTTTAAATATCAATTTAAATCCTTAGGCAGTGCTATCATTTACAGAAGCATTTAATGAAGAAAAAAAGGCCTTCATTCCCATTCTGGAATCTAAAAGAAAAGGGTCAGAGCTGAATGAAGATTACTCGGAGATGAAGGAAGCATGGGATAACCTATTGTATCAGGTCATTAGGATATTTAAAGGCATTTGCATTTATTTTGTTGTTGTAAAAGATTTCTTGCTCATGCATTTGAACATCTGGCTTTCATGAGAACACATTTCCTGCCACACAAATATGAAGCAAAGATGGGAGCAATATAATATTTGCCAGACAAAGGGGTAACATATCTGCTCAAACAGAACAATGGTTCCAATATGCTGGTACATTTTTGTGACATAAAGTATGAATAGTTGAAGGGGAAACTTCTTAACAGTGGGAACAATTAACCAGTGGAACAGCTTGCCTTCAGAAATTGTGGGTGCTTCATCACTGGAGGTTTTTAAGAAGAGACTGGACAGCCACTTGTATGAAATGGTATAAGCGCAGGGGTAGTCAACCTTGGCTCTTTTATGACTCGTGGACTTCAACTCCCAGAATTCCTGAGCCAGCACAGCTGGCTCAGGAATTCTGGGAGTTGAAGTCCACAAGTCTTAAAAGAGCCAAGGTTGACTACCCCTGGAAGGTCTCCTGCTTAAGCAGGGGTTGAATTACAAAACCTCCAAGGTCCCTTTCGGTTCTATTCTGATTAAGCAATATGCTGGTATATTTTTGTGATATAAAGTATGAACAGTTGAAGAATCAACATGAATGGCATTTCTCTGATCTATTTGTCTAGATGAATGAATGGAAAGCAAAGCTGGACAATATGTTACCTCCACCTCTAGATGCCACTGAAGCATGGCTCAAAGAAACAGAGCAGCATCTGGCACACAATCTACCTGTTTCTCAAGATCATTTGAAAGCAACAGCTGCCCTTGAAGAAAAATTGAGAGCTGTTCAGGTTGGTTAAGGAAAGTAACTTTTTATGTATTTACTGATTAAATTTATTTGCCTCTCATCTCGTGGGCAGCTTATAGCATAATAAACATAATAATAATAAACAAGAGCCACAGAAGAGAAGGCTCTTCTCCTAGACCCCACCAGCCAAAATTCCTTTTACTAATATGCATTAGTAAAATATATCATCCTCTTATATATATGCCTTGCTTAAAGCAAGCATCAGGGCATTTTAACACTGTAATACAATCAGCAGTGCCTTTTATTTGGGGAACTGTGAATAATATTGAGGAAAAAAGGACCACAAGCGTATATCTGGTTCACTATATAATAGAATAAGAATCTAAACTATCAAGTAAATCCAACTTACATGAACCATTTTTGTAAGCTTCCTACATTCACCTCAAAGAGTGAGATGGGTGGTATATAAATATAATAAATAAGACAAATCAGCTAAATGTGGTTAACTTCAAATGAATAAGCATGCATTTCTATTGCAGTTCATCTGCTAGTATATACAGTTTTAGGATGCATTGCATGACTTTGATAGATTTGGGGTTGCTTTTCAAATGATTGGTTGAACTCACATATTGAGATAAGCCAAAACTCTTGACATTTCCCACATTCTTTATGCTGGATCAGACATAGTAAAACATTTAAACAATGACTTCATTCAGCCTTTTAGTGCTATTGAGTGTAACATGTAAAGCAGGGGTGTCAAACTCGCAATGTCACATGACATGTCGCGACGTATTGTGACTTTTTTGCCATTGCCGGCAATGGGGCGGGCGCGGTTTCGCCATGACACATCCTGCCCACGGGCCGGCAGTTTGACACCCCTGATATAAAGGGTGACCAAATCTAGCATTGCTTTGAATATTATCTCTGTGGGTAAATGCAACACCAGGCATACTCACCAGGCATACTCACTGGGCTCTGCTGGGTTTTGGTGGGGCTTTTGGCAGTTGCCCAAGAATTACAGCAGCCAATAATATATCTCAGGGTGCACTATAATATAAAGTAAAATAAAAAGCAATGTAATATTCAGCTATGTAACCTCATATTGTTCAGTAACAATATGGTCAGCTCTTTAAGTAAAGAAAGATGCAATATTTCAGGATCTGTCTTTATAACCATTCTATAAACTATTCCATAATTACTTAATGATATTTTTCTTTGAGAAATTTATTAGCCTTTTGCTATCCCTTTTAAAAAATGCTAGGAAAATAAATGCATATACAGTATAAATGATGCTTTAATTGTAAGACATTTGTGAATAGTGCTTCTGCTTTTTAGAATTTGATGGAAAGTTTTCAACAACATTTGGAAACCCTACAGTCCTTTGACAATAGAGATAATGCTGGAATGCTGCTAGTTCCAGCTCAGAAGCTGGAAGAAATGAGAAAAAGGTTTGTGATGTCAAATTCCTCCTTCAATTGTTGCATTCAGCTAAATATAATTGTATTCTCATCAAATTTAGTAGCCTAATTGCAGACTGATGGTGGGCATCTTTGCTGCTCTTATTGACACTCATACGCATTTCCCACAACCTGATATCTTCCAGATGTGATATATTTATTAGATTGGGGAATTTATTCAATCCCAGGATCTGATTTTCCTTGTAGGCAAGTTGTGTGGTCTTATTCTCCTCATGATCAAGAAAGCATGTTTTTAAGCCGTGCTTGTGGTTTCTCTGAAAGTACTACCTGGACTACAGTGAGTGGATTGGTATAACATGCTTAACTTGTTTTGGGGGTTTATATAACCTATTGTAATATAAACTAATTCAATAGTCTGAATTTTCACCAAACAAAGTTAAAACTAATTAACTAAGTTTAAAACAAATTAAGCTCACCAGGAATGTGGGCAAACATAGCCAATGGTGCTCTAAAGCGGTTCTCAACCTTTTTAATGCCGCGACCCCAACCGGTTGTAAGTCGAGGACTAAACCGGTCGTAAGTCGAGGACTAAACCGGTCGTAAGTCGAGGACTAAACCGGTCGTAAGTCAAGGACTACCCAACCAGTCGTAAGTCGAGGACTTTCCCTGCCCGGGAGCGCCGCGCATGCGTGGTTCTGCCCCCTGCGCCGGCCGAGGCGTAGCTGGCAAGCGGCAGAGACAGAGCAGGCCGACCACCAGCTGGCCCAGCTCAAGGGAGGTAAGGCACCCGCCAGAAAAGGGGGAAAAAAATGGCGGACAGCCTTGCTTGGCGACCCCCGTGAAATGGTCGATCGACCCCAAATGGGGTCCCGACCCACAGGTTGAGAACCACTGCTCTAAAGGATCTGATTAAGCACCTGTACTTTGTGCAAATCCAACTAATAGAAAGCAAAATGTAGATGGACACCAGGCCTGATTCAACACAGCTCTTCCTACATTCTTTGTTTCTGGAAATAATGCCAATTTCCTGACTTTTGTCATTCATATTTTTGTATCCAGTTTATAAATATATGAAGCTATTTAATTCTGAACCAGACTGTTGATCCATCTGGTTCAATGTTCCTTATATTAATTGCCATGGGTCTTTTAAAGTCCTCCAATACTTCATGTAGTTATTAAAGTCTTGGCTGGGTCCTGTAGGCTCTCCAGCATTTGTGCACTTTCTTCTGCTCTTCAGCTGTATTCTTTCATTCCTGCACTACCATGATCATATCACAGCATTTCCTTTTTAAAAAAAATATTTTATTAATTTTTTATAATTACAAATCTTTAGTGCTTAGTAAACAATGTGTTGCCTGGGTCCACATATATTAAATTTAATAATAATACAACTTTCATTCCTACTCTCTACTCCGTTTTTCTAGCCTTTGTAAGAAGTATCCCATGTTTGAAAGTATTCTGTATCTTCTTTTCCTTTCATTTTCAATGTGAGCTTGTCCATTTCCCACAGTCCAGAATTTTCTTAATTATGTCTTCTTTGGCTGGTGTTTCTTCATTTTTCCAATACTGTGCAAATGTAATTCTCACTGCTGTTAGTACATGTAATATTAAATATACACGTTCTTTATAATAGTTTCCTGTAATTATACCTAAAAGAAATAGTTCCGGCTTAAAGTCTACATGTTTTCTTAACATTTTCTCTAGTCACATATGTATTTTTGACCAGAATTCTTTTGCTTTAAAGTATGTCCACCAAAGTTGGTAGTACATGCTTGGCTTTTGCCTACATTTCCAACAGTTGCTAGACATGTTTTAAACATTTTTGCTAACTTTGCAGGTGGTAAATGCCATCTATAAAACATTTTATATACATTTTCTTTATAGGTAGCTGCCCTTGTTATTTTATAGTTTCTTTCCCACAAGTTTTGCCATTTTTCTTTTCTTTTTTAAACAATGTATTTTATTGATTTTTTACAATAACAATCTTTGGTACTTAGTAAACAACATGTCTGGGTTCATACATTTTAAAAAAATCAATAATAATTAATTTCTATAATTCCGTAATCAATATACTAATTAATAGTATGTTTCTTTGATCTTCCCTTCTTCCAATGGTATTCTTCTTTGTCAACATTAGATAAATATAATTCTTAATATTTTCAATGCATACAAGGTTGGATATAAACATTTTTTTGTGCTTGTACAAATAACAATGACATCCATATATAACATCTTTTCTAATTAACTTATGTTTCAATCGTATTTGTAAAAGTCATCTTGTTAAGTCACTATGTATTTTCAAAATTCTTATTTAAGCTTGATTTCCCCTCAGTATTCAAATCATTTTTCTTGGTCATAATTCTCTCAAACGTTTTGCCATTTTTCTAACTCTACATTGTGCCCAAAGTTTTTTGACCAAGTTATCATTGTTTCTTTGATTTCTTCATCTTTCATCTTCAGGTTTAACAAAAATGTATAAAGTTTTTAAATCAATAGTATCTGGTCAAACACTATCTGGTCTTTATAAAAACCATAGTTTTGGCATCTTTCTCATATCACATTTGCATTTGCAAGTGTGGCCACCATGATAGCTCAGTGCCCTTTTCTTTCAGTTCTTTTTTTTTTTTTTAAATAAATTTTTATTATTTTTCATTTAAAAAGACAGAAACATACCGTAAATATTTTATCACAATATCAACCAAAGAGAATAAAACTAAACAAAACATTCATGGACGTGCCCGGTGTCCCCCTCCCGCACCACCCTCTTCCACTTACCACTCCTTCCTCCTCCCATTCTACCACCACTCCTCCTTCCTCCCTCTTTCCTACTTTCCTTCCTCACTCAACCATCCCATCTTGTGCAGTTGGGGTATCACCGGGCACCTCCTTAAAAAATCATACATATAAATCTATAATACAAACCTACCCTTTTCCCCCCCCCCCCCCCCCCCGGACTTCCCAAAGCTAATCTAGGAAATAAACACACAATAATCCAAATCTATTCAAAACTACTCCTTATTACTCTTTTCTTTCAGTTCTTGTTTAATTTGTAGTTTCCCTTCAGTATTCAAAATATCTCTATAAGTTACAAATTTCTCATAATTAATTAAATTTGAGTGCACAAATACTTCCATTGTTGAGATCCATCCTGGTATTTTCATATAAATTTTCATTTTTATCTTTTCCCATGTTAAAAGCAAAGTATTTCTTACATAGTGATTTTGAAAGTACTTATGGATTTTGTTCTTTCTATCCGAGTTGTAAGTTGTGTCCTTCAAAGTATAGTAATTTTTTGAGATCACAGCATTTCCTGTTCCCAGTTCAACCTAATACATCTGTACAGATTGGTAATAAAAACAGATCAACTTATTTAGCTGGTAAAAAGCTGTCCATTTTTCTAGATCACAGCATGTCTTGTGGAGTGCAGATCAGGCTCATTGGTTTTGTCTTACATTTTATAGACAAGATGTTGGGTTTATTTTCAGGTTCAGCAAAATTCAACTTGAACATTTCAGCTTTATTGTGGAATACTACTGCTCATCCAGCTCAGCTGTCTTCAACGAACTGACATCTAAACTGAACATCTGGCATATCAAGTTTGGAACCAAGGAGTCTGTGGAGTTATTGCTATTAGATTGGCATGTAAGCATTATAGTTGCTTCTTGGATAGTTGTGCAGAAGAGACTAAAGAGTTAAATCAAAGGCACCCATACAGATTTTGTACATACTATTTATTCATTTTAATCTTATTAAATTTTTTATCCCACCTTTATTACTTTTATAATTAACTCAAGGCAGTGAACATAAATAATACTTCTTCCACCTCCTATTTCCCCCATAACAACAACCCTGTGAGGTGGGTTGGGCTGAGAGAAAGAGTGACTGGCCCAAAGTCACCCAGTTGGCTTTCATGCATAAGGCAGGACTAGAACTCACAGTCCCCTGGTTTCTAGGCCAGCACTTTAACCAGCAAGTAATTTTCATCCAAATATGCATTATGGAATTAGCATGTTATAAGTGCCATATTTTAGCTGCAGTTGTAAATAAGTAATATATATATTGTCAAGGCCTTTTATAGATATGACAAACTCCTTCTCAGCAATGCATCTCCCAGCAGACCCAAGAAGTTCAGATAAGTACATTCATTGCAGAGTATTACAAACCCATATGAACAAATCAATGCAGCATCTAGCAGTCTACAGGAATCCTGCCTTATATAGTATGAACTGGTCTAAGCTTTAAATACTGGGCTCCTTCCTCCTCCCTTTTCAAGTTACAGCTTTTGAACTGCTTGCTTTTTGTCCTTGAACACGGGTGTCAAACTCAGTCGCGTCACGTGATGTATTGCGATGTTTTTTGCCTTTGCGGAACCGGGGTGGGCGTGGCCTATCCATGATACATCTGGCCCGTGGGCCGCCAATTTGACAACCCTGTCCTGGAAGGTTTCAACTATCTCTCCCATTTAAAAATTGCTTTTTTTGCATCAGAAATTCCCATCATATCAGTCTTAATTCTTATATGAACGTCCAGCAGATGTCAGTGTAAATCTACAAACATTTAATAAGAGGCCTGAGAAAAACCATGATTTGTTTCTCCAAGAAGGAAGGAAGACTTGCCAAATGTTGTAAGGTCTAAACCTTGACAGTGTTGTTGGTGATTTAAGAGGCAGAAAAGACTATTCACTCTTGAACTGCTTGTACAAAGTCCTGTTGTTCTTAAAAAACTGTTTGTTAAATTTCAGTTGAGATCATCTGTTCCAGGACTGTCAGATATTTCAAAATTAATACATAGTACAAACTGTCCTGGATGAGGTTTTTTTTTGTTTCTTTCATCATGTTATTCTCATGGACATTTTAATTATTAAAATTCTTTCTCACCCTCCTCCACCTCCGCAGATTCCTTGCTTTTACCCCTTACTTTGTCTCTGTTTCATCTGATCCACATAAAATCAGAGAATCTGTAAATCTCAAATTGAATTACTTCTAATTCTCTACAATGGCAAACATTTCTTAAACAAATGTGTTATTTTATTTTGGGGCAGAATTTTGTTGAAGAAAATGGTTTTCTTAGTCAACTAGACACTGCATTGCAAGCATGTGAAGCACAGAAGAACAAAATGATACAGACTCCTAATTTGGGTAAGAATTCATAAACATCACAGTGGTTCTGTCCATTCATTCCCTTGATTTTCAGTGCTTGGTCTGTGAGGATTATTGTTACAGAGCCAGAATCGCAAAACCCATGAATTACAACAATGCATTTAAAGAACTTTAAGATTTAAGGGCATATAAAATTGGGAGAGGGGGAACTGTTAGAGGACATATTTTCCTTCTTGAAAACAGTCTTAAAGAATGAAGTGTGTTCATTGCGTATTGAATAGCGAATATTGGCTAGAGACAGAGCAAAGGAAGTGTAAGGAACTAACTAGTCCTCAATGGCACCACATCCACATGGAAAGAAATAAGCAGTGGGATATCACAAGGTTCCGTGTTAGGCCCAGTACTCTTCAATATCTTCATCAATGACTTAGATGAGGGAATTAATTAGGAACTCATCAGATTTGCAGATGACACCAAACTGACAGGAGCAGCCAACACCTCAGAAGACAAACTGAGGATCCAAAAAGATCTTGACAAACTTGAGCAATGAGCCCTATCCAACAAAATGAGTTTCAATGTGGAGAAAAGCAAAGTTTTACATTTAGGCAGGAAAAATCAAAGATACAAGTATAGATTGGGCGAGACCTGGCTTAAAACTAGTAACTGTGAGAGGGACCTTGGAGTCTTAGTGGATGATCACTTGACTATGAACCAGCAGTGTGCAGCAGCAACCAAAAAAGCTAATACAATCCTGGGTTGTATAAACAGAGGCATAGAATCAAGATCATGCAAAGTATTAGTACCGCTTTATAAAACCCTAGTAAGACCACATCTGGAATACTGCAGCCACTTTTGGTCACCATATCACAAAAAAGATGTTGAGAGTTTGGAAAAAATTCAGAGAAGAGCAGCTAAGATGATCAAAGGCCTGGAGACTAAAACATACGAAGAACGGCTGCAGGACTTGGGTTTGGCTAGTCTAAAGAAAAGAAGAAATATGGGAGACATGATAGCAGTATTCCAATATTTGAGGGGCTGCCACAAAGAAGAGGGGGTCACATTATTCACCAAAGCACCAGAGGGCAGGACAAGAACAATGGTTGGAAACTGATCAAAGAGAGAAGCAACCTGGAATTAAAGAGAAACTTCCTGACAGTGAGGACAATTAACCAGTGGAATAGCTTGCCCCCAGAAATCGTGGATGCTCCATCACTGGAGATTTTTAAAAAGAGGCTAGACAGTCACTTGTCTGAGATGGTATAGGTTCTCCTGCTTGAGCAATGGGCTGGATTAGAAGACCTCCAAAGTCCTTTCCAGCTTTATTCTATTCTATATTCTAATGGAATAGCTAGGACATCCATTTGTTACACTGTCATGAGATCTTTGGGCTTGTCCTCACTAAAATACAAATTTAGCTTTTCAAAAAGATGACCCCCATCTTCTCCCAAGTGTTCTTGTTTTCAGTATAAAGTGATTTCTTTTGTTGTTGTAGCAGTAATAAGCATTTAATGAAAGCAATTTATGGAGCCCCAAAATATATTCAATATTTTCCTGAGAACAAGGGAATGTACAACCTGCCTTGGAAGTGGGAAGAATTCCTAAATTCTTAAGGAAGGATTTTCAGGAAAAATTACTAAATAACGCCACATGGTTTTGTTTGGTGTAAGATAGGGAAGAAACACTGACAAGTTTCCTGAATGCCTGTTTCTTGAATTTGCTTACCTGTGACTGGTACCCTAAGAACCACTAAGCTGTATTAATAAGATTTGATTCATCTATAAGGTAGCTATTTGGGACAGAAGAAACATTATATTGTGTACCTATTATTCCCTTGTTAGTAGATATGTAAGTGCTTTCCATCTTATGGGAGCCTACAAAAGAATGGTTTTGAATGGCAAGATGAACTGAGACAATTTCATTAAATATAGGCTGAAGGCTTGATCCTTATGGCAAATTTACTTAACTGCAGTTCATTTATATACATAATGCAAGAAATGAGTTATAATTGTATGTTAAATATGGATTGAGTCTCATCCCAATGACATATTTATTTACCTTGTGCAAGTTGTTCTCTTTCAGTCTTGATTTCTGATCTGTAAAAGCTGCTTACAGCTTCTGGTTGTATAAAATGAACCAGGGAGGTCTTTGTAAACAACTGTAGAAATGGTTAATGATGTTATTATTTTAAAACATTTTAGAAATTGATCCTGAAGAAACAATCAAATTGTTTAAGATGACAGAAGTTCAGATTTCCAAGTGCAGAGAGTACATTAACAATGTGAACGATACCTTAAAAAAAGTTTTATCATCTTGGGCCATCTATATGGAGAACATCCAATTGCTAAAATCTTGGCTGGAAGAGACTCGAAAAGACCATCTTAAGAAGGTATGTTTATTTTTTTCCACAGTTATTGAAATTGTTTTGTAAATTATGGATGCACCATAAACATCTTATGAATTTTAACATGGTCCTTTAGATATCCCCAGAAACTTTGGCAGCTTGGAATTCACGGCATGGTTCCTTGAACGAAGCTGGAAACTTTTTGATTGAATCCAGCAATGCAGAAGTGGGATCAGCTGTTTCTGGAGAATTGAAAAAATTGAACAGAAAATGGGCTAAGCTTATAAAGAAGACAAAGTTTGTGAGTGGACATAAATACTTTACTTTCCTAATTTGATCAAATCATATTTTAAAGTACTGTGCGATGTTATAATATTAACACCTCGCTGTATTGTGAGGTTAGAGGTTAGAGAAAGAATAAAAAGTTTCATATCATCACTTTGGGTTTAAGCTCAATGCCAATAGTTCAGTGTTAGATTTAAATAGCAATAGCAATACCACCTAGACTTATATACCACTCCACAATGCTTTACAGCTCTCTCTAAGCAGTTTACAGAGTCAGCGTATTGCCCTCAACAATCTGGGTCTTCATTTTTCTAACCTCGGAAGGATGGAAGGCTGAGTCAACCTTGAGCTGGTCAGAATGGAACTCTTGGCAGTGAGCAGTGAGTTAGCCTGAAATACTATATTCTAACTACTTCTCCACCACGGCTCCATATTTTATATTTACATATTAAATCTGCAGACTCATCCCTGGTTTTTCAAAAAAAATTCAAATGAAGTGATAAGCAGCCTCCCCCAGATAGATGCTTATGAGATGTGTCGAATTTTAATCCTGTCATTCATAGTCAATTACATTTAATTTTAATATTAAGTAAAATTGCAGTGAATATTGCCATTCCTTCTGAATTTAATTATTTCTTCCTTTCTATCAAGTTAAAATTAGAATTCAGTGGCTGTAGGGACTAATCTCAAGGTTTTCTTAGACTGCAGTTATCAGTTTTACAGAAATGGAATTTGCATATGACCTATCAATTTAAGTCTATAAAAGTCATTGATGGTTTTGTAATAAATTAGCAACACAAGAGATTTATTGTGGCATAAGCCTTAATGGACCTACTTTCTTGTATGCATGAAATATTCTTAATTAGTAGATTTCTTTTTTAAAAAAGCATGGTGAAAAGACCTTGATATATGTTGATATTGCCACATTTATAAGACTCCAACTATATATACAAGAACATTAACCATTCATAATAGTTGTTACTTTATTGTGCTAATTGATAAAATCAATTAAAAGTATCATGTTTTCAGAGTCTTAGATGACTCTCATTAATGCAAACACATACATAGAATGAAGCCACCAAAGTCCAATTAACAGACTTGAGGAATTTAACAAATGTTGCTTGATGTTTATAGGAAATGAAATTGTTGAGGATGCAAGAGGAAGAAGTGATGTTAGTAACAGATAACAATGGAAATGTCGAGACTTCTAGGAAATTCAATCCAGACATGTTTAATAATCCAGTACAACCCTCAAAGGAGCTTCCTAAAAAGTGCTTTGAAAAGGCAGAGGTAAAAATCTGCTACTTTATATATAAACTGGAATTTTAGTACTTGCCTTATTTGCTGCATTCCAAACTAAATCTCTACTCTTGCCATTCATTATGGGTGATGTAGTTTCTGTGCATTTGCAAGGAATTATGGAGGGAGAGGAAAAAGGGCTTTGCTTGTTTGTGTGGACCAGTTGCTGGCATGCTACGGCCCGGTACCGGTCTACGTACCAGGGGTTGGGGACCCCTGGATTAGAGCACTTATATTTCCTGGGCTGTTACTTACTCTTTGGCTTGGTCAGCTTGGTTCAAGCCTGCTCTGGAGAGATCTAAAAGTCAGTTATCCAGAACAAAGGCTTGCATAGACTTCTAACTGTATCTTATTGGAAAATGGAGCTTTCTTACTAGGCTAAGCCCAAGAACAACGTGGAACAATCCAGCTAGAGTTCAGGACTTTATTTGCTTATATGTAATAGATGGAATCTTGCCAAACGAAATCCTTATTTCTCTTACCCTAGCAGATATTCCCTGGGGAGATTTTAGGGAATGGCTATCCAAACTTATTTGCCTCCAATCCAGGTCTGGGTTGGGCTGCCTCTTGTCTGTCCCCCCTCCCACCTTCAGGAATATGTGCCCTCCTGCTGGGAAACTGTTGCCTCACTGTAGTCCATCACCCCAACTCCCCTTCCATAGGCATCCTCTCTCACAGCTCTTTCCAACATCTGCATACAGTGTATGCTTTCATTTTTTAAAAAAAAAATCAACTGTAATGTCTCTTCCTGTAGCTGAAGTCCATTATTTCATATTCTGCACTGTGGTGAGAGATATGAGGTCTTGACCTTATTCTGAGAGATATCCTTTTAAGTATTTGAAGGGTATCATTATAGTCTCCCTCAGTTATCTTTTCTGATGGATAAGCATACCCAGTTCCTTCAATCCCTCTTCATAACAGTTTCTATTCTCCTACCATCTTCACTGCCCATAGTTGAACATTTTTCAATTTTCTCTGAATCCTTCCTAAAGTGTAGTGGCTAGAACTTGACGTAGTACTTGATGTGGAGGTATGATCAAGACAGAATATAATGGGATTATTTTACCATTTAGAGATGGTACTTTTGTTTATGAAACTTATCTTTTTTCAGCCACATCTCATCCTATATTATCTATGTCTTATATTTATCTTTTCCATTTTCTAGTTTTTAAGAGAATCAGATCCATAAAGGAATTTTTTTTAATGCAGTCCTGTAAGAGAATGAATTACAAAATTGTACACAATCCTGAAATATATACATCTTCCCATACTTGTCTGTATTTTGATAACAGTCATTGGGATTATTCCAGTTCCAGGAAAATATTTTTAGCATGCAATTAATATAAGTTTACAAAAAGTTGAAACAGTAAGTTTTTCATCTTCCATCTAAAGTCTCTAACAATTGAGTCAAAGGAAAAGATGGATCACAGGCCTTTTGATGACAGTGGATACATGATGAGACTACATGACTCTTTTTCCTATGATTTTTCTTCCTAGATTTTTCCTGTTAGCCTTCAGACAGATCCATGTACACCAGATGAGTTCTTCTCAGAAGATGAGGTCAAGCTAAACTTTGAAAAAGCTCACAAGGAACTCGAAACAATCCTTCTAAAAGCTATGCATCTTCTAGGCCAAAAGACAATTTCTGAAGAACCACATTCAAAATATGAAGTGAGTTAATCCATGATATCACTGCATAATAAACACCCTAAAGGGCAGAGTACTGTGGCTGTCATAAATGAAAAACAAAAATGGGTACTATGCGAGCTTTAAAAATACATGTTAAGGATGTCTCCAGGCAGAAGTTAAAAAAAAGTATGTTCTACCAGTGTTCCTTGTATGATACCTTGAGGTCTGTCATTATTTTTAGAGGCTTAATGGATTCTTTAAATCTTGTAAATGCTTAAGGCAGTCATTTTACCTGTAAAAGCCAACTCCCAAAACAAGCCTGGCTCTGTATACTTTTGGAATGAGATCCTCAAAATATTATGCAAAATATGGTGCAGTCTTTGAATTGATGGAAATTGTATATCCCTGATATAAATAATCTGGACTGTGAAGAACACCAAAGTGATGTCTCCAAACCAAGTCTGAAAGCACATTTTTCAGTTAACACGTTTTATTAAAAGGCATAAGCCTTGTGAGCTGCAATTCCTGCATTGGCTGGAAAAGATATTACCAGACCCCTGATTTTTTGCTGCCATAGATTAACCACCTGTTAACAGAAACAGCAACCTTATGTTCATTAACAGTTACAATTTAGAAACTATAGTTAATATTGGTTTAGAGTCTTTTCCTTACCTGTAAATATTAAGTTGCCTAAATCATCATAGTGTTAGGGCTCATACTGTATAGATACCAGTGTACCCAAATAATATAATGTATTACTTGCATCTTACAGTTCAGTAAAATAATATTTTTCTTTTTTTAAAAAAAAAGAAATGGCAGTGCCTTTTTCCCTTCTGCTTTTGATTGTAAACTAATTGAAATATGATGGCATGTCCTCAAGGGATGCAGCTTCTTGGTAAAAAAGCTGCATCTAATATTGTTAAACATACAAATACACTTGAGTGTTTAACTCAGGAATCCAGTAGGCCACACCTGCTGGTTTTATCTAGTGAGGGCTATGGGGCTGAGATCAGCACAGGGTAGAGTGGAGATACTTATAATTTTCCTATTCAGTGCCCTAGAGTTATATCAAAGATCTAATGGGAAGGGATAGTAACAGGTCTTCAAACTAATAAGACCAGAGAGCCAAGAAAGATACACAAACCAGTCTGTGATGTTATCTGCATGTTAGGGCTACAGAAGCTATTCAGTGCATTATGTCCTAGGGGCTGACTCAGTGTTTCTTGACCTTGGCAACTTTAAAATATGTGGACTTCAACTCCCAGAATTCTCCAGCCAGCATGAAAATATTGAATGCACATCAGATGAGCTGTTCTTGTTCTGATAGTGGCTTAAAACAAGTTATTTCAAAGGCTGTCCCTCTATGTCCAGCAAACCTTGTTTTAATCTGTAATTCTACTGGAATCGGAAGAACCCTTGTATCACCTAGGCACAATCTACTTTGGGGCAGGGGGGTGGCTGTTTTGATTATCATTCCATAATTTTATGTCATTTTCTTCCAGGAGGCTTTTAGCATCTTGGACACTAACATTCTTAGCAAGTTTTTGAAAGCAGTGGAACAGCTGAAAAGCATTTTATCGGCTCATGAAAAGGCACTGGTGGAGGAAAGGAGCAAAGATGTTTGTGATAGATGGGAGGTGAGAAAATGTACTTGGAAATAGATATTTTAATCAAGAAGAAGCCACTTGAGTATTTAATATTTACATGAAATGTTTGCAGGGTTTTTTTCCTGCAGTATGAGTGATATAATGGTGAGAATTATTAGCTTCATCCCAAGAGACCTAGGCTGAAGATATGTCTCAATAAATTAGTTCCACTAGGTATTGATGGACAAGTTACTTTTATGTGGTTGCCAGAACTTTCTTTATATCTACAGCAACTGTATACAGCAACTGTATAGAGCAGCAGCCCCCAACCATTGTGGCTTGGCAGCCCAGCTGGGGTGGGGAGAGAGATAAACTGGGCCACACGACTGGTGGGCTGGTGTACATGTGTGCACGTAGTCCAACTTACATGAGTGGTGGGCCGGCATGCACACACAGGCAGCTTAACTTGCATGAGCGGCAGATTGGCGCACATGCACGCAAGTGCTCGCTGACCTGCTGCTCGCACAAGTTGAGCTGCACGTGAGCCGACCAGCCATTCACACAGCTCAGTTCCAAATAGGCCACAGCCTATTCATGTTTTAACTTGCTTGCCTTTTCAATAAAATTGTCAATATTTAAAGTTGATGTATTTACAGTATATAAATATTAGATTAGATGAATAAATAAAACACATACAGAATGATATTTTGCTATTGTTCTCTGTGTGTTTTATTTGTTCATTTGTTTTTCATCATGGATTTCATTGTTAATCACTATAGACATTTTTAATGAAGGGAAGTGCCTAAATATACTAAACAAATACGTAGAGGAGAATTTTGTGAACCCTTCTATATTCTCTCTCTCTCTTATTTACATTTCCTTTGGATGAAATTTAATCTTTTAATTACAACTTAATTCTTTTATGTTTATTTTGCTGTTAAATGCCTTGAGTGTTGTGTTAACTGGAAACTCAGGAAGGTTGCAATGAACAGACACATAGCTTGCAGGGTTCTGAAACTAACATGTTATTCTGATCTTAGTACAAGATTTGGATGTAAAATACTTCCCTTGTACTTAAAAAGAATATTCAGATTTGACCATCTCTTTTGCAGGCTGCTCGCTGTGAAATCATGTCCTATATTCACCTGAAATTGAAAATCGAAAGAGAGAAGTTCAATAAGACTTTTTCAAATCTCAATAAGCAGATAAATAAAGAGAAGAAACTGCTCAATGCAGGGAAAACAAAAGGACTTATTGAGGAGCATGAGGTACCATGTAAAATTGGCATTCTCTTTTGTTTCTCAGACAATTTTTATTTTACAAGATACCATATAATGGACCAGAATTACCGTTGTGGTTTTCTGGCATTTCAATGCCAAGAGAGATTTCCTTTGACTCTGTTTCCTGACATCATTGTCACTGGGAGAGGCCAAAAACTAAAACTGGAATTGTCTGCCTGCTCAACTGGGAAACAATGTAAAACTGAATGATGCCTTAGTATAATGATATAATGATGTATTTAGTAAGTTGGTTAGCTGCTTATCCCAAAGTGAAATAATTATAACCTATTAGTTCAGTAGAATCTATATACCTGAGACGAAAACGTGCACATTCTGCCTGTACAGTAAGTAGACAGGATATATATATATATTTATCCATGATGGTACCTGTGAAATAAATTACAGGTGAACAATAACTGGGTAGGTATTCTGATCCTTTTAGTTTTTTCTCTGCTATTTGGCTGTCCAGTATTTTGGATTTTCTTTCTAAAAGGTGCTTTGGATCATGTGCCTGTTTGAAGCATGGCAGACAGAAGTTAAATTTGCCCCTCTGCATATTCCAAGGCACCTTTGGTTATTGAATTTGATGCACCTTATGGACTAGTCATCTAATGGAGCAAAGAGTTCATCAACAAGGACAATTGAATGTGTTAACAGATCAACCCTCTGGCTTCTGAATTTCAGCAGATATTCCTCATCCATAGCGCAGCCATAGCCATGATGCTTCAAGAATATGATTGGTTAAATTAGGTTTAAATATGTTTGTGGGATTGTCATTAAGAGTTTTATAGCAAGTTAACAAGGACTTGGAGTACTCAAGATGGATGTATCTGCATTTCTGTATCCATTTAGGCCTTCTTTTCTCAGCAAGGTAGCCTGGGTGAGCTTAACACTTGCTTACAAGCTTTGAAGACAATGAATGATAAAATAACCAAAGTGGAAAAGGAGTCCAAAATAAAGCTGCCAATTGCAGAATATGAGCAAAAGAAAAAAGAACTTCAAAAATGCGCAGCAACTATTTATAATGAGTTGGTATCTAGGACTGGCGATGACCATTCATCTGAGAAAGAGTGGGTATTTTTAATAATTAGTGTAGAACTGTGGCATTGGGGCACTTATAGTTAGTTTAGCATAAAAAATGCTTTTGTGGGAGAAATGACAGCCCCTCATTTCATGGCTGGAGTAATGGATTTCATTATGCTATAAATTAAAACCAGACATTTTACAAAATGTTAGTGTGGTAAGCTATTTTGGAGGAAGGAGCTTATAAGTCACCATTATGTGTAAATTGGTCCTGAAATTAAAATAATTTTTCCGAAAGGGGGACATGGAATGGAATGGAATGAAATAGAATAGAATAGAATAGAATAGAATAGAATAGAATAGAATAGAATAGAATAGAATAGAATAGAATAGAATAATAACTTTATTGTCACTTTGAATGTACACTAATTGGCATACATGAAATTTCATTGCATTCAGCTCACAAAGGGTCACCCCCTCCAATATACACTACATATATGGGACATGGGAGCAAAGAAAGTCAGACTCAGAACAGCAGTGGGGTGACTTTATGTCACCGGCTCCAACTATTTTTTACATGCATTGCTGTATCACACATGTGCCCAATGTGCACAATATTGTAATGTTGTTTCCATCATTATGATGAAAATAGAAAGTCCCCGCAAATGCTACTATTTGTGATGTAGGAATAGAACATGTCAAATTTTAATTCCAAGGAAGAGCCAGGGATGGAGATGACAGGGAAAGAAGACAAGAAATGAAGTCTGGGAAACTTTGAATTATTTTCTCAGTAACATATAAATAGAATTGGGATGGTGCTTCTCTTTTTTCCAGTGTTAAGAGGTATTTTTCATTGCTCTGCTCTGATGTTATTTCATTTTAAAATTCAGAGATTTTAAACCTGCTTCAGTCAATGAAGAGAAGGTATCATCTCAGAATCCTGAAGCTGAAAAGGTAAGTGTCACATTTTAATGTTCATTTAGATCAGCCTTCCCTAATCCAAAACTGAGTTTGGGGAGTTGCATTCCATCTGGCTGATGAAGACTGATGTATGTACATAAATGTCTGTAGATCAATGTCTGTTTGTTATTAGGTGACAGCCTGAAAAATAGTCTTGCATGGATTACAGAGCCACACACTGGAAACCTGAAATTCATAGGTGCTGTAGAATTTGCCCTTCTTTGCATAACATTTTTGTCCATTGGTGATGATAAGGTCTGTTTAGTATAGCAGTATAACATTCATGCTATTAATTCATTAATATCTTTTGATATCAAGGCTTTTAATACAAACTGTTATCCTATAATAGCAGCTGTGCTGCATCCTCCTCAGATACAAACAGTCTGTTGCATCCCTTCTGCAGCATCACCTACTGACGTTTGCCTTGAGTGTTAATTCCTTGGGCTTCCAGAATGGAGCTGGCTAAGCCAGTCGTTCTCAACCTTAGCAGCTTGAAGTCCAAGTGGCCAAGATTGAGAAATACTGGGCTTAGCAGTTGCAGGTTTCTTTTGCCTGAAAGTTCCCTCTCACTGACCAAGATGCTTTGCTTGGACACTTCAGACCAACTGGATAGTATATGGATACAGCTGGCTATGGAGGCAGTGAGTTGGGTGAGAAGGCAGTGAAAGTCACAGGCGTGCTTAGAGGTGGATCCTCAACATCATTGCATCATGATGCAGATGACATAAATTGCAGTGAAATTTCATCCTTTGAATGCAAAGTCTGCTGCACTAAGACCTTTCAAACCAATGTTTTGCTGTATTGCAACTTTTTAAAAGAAGCAGAAAAAGTTATTACAATCCTTCCTGAAATCAGGCATAAGTTATTCCCTTGACAGCCTCTGAATTCCATGTCTGGATAAATCTAATTTAAAAATATCTTGGAAGTTCCCATTAGCATTGACACTCTCCCCCCCCTCGATAATGGTTTTGAATAAATAAATATAGTTGAATTTACTCGTTCTGCATAGTCATTTACTTATTCTGTCTAAAAGAAATTGTGAGGAATAGTATTTGACACTTTCATAATTCTGATTGGTAAACCAGAGAGCAAATCTCAGATGCTTATTTGAAAATTAAGATTTATTTTAAAACTACTTTCTACAAGCATTTTAGAATTGTATTCTGTAAAAGTTGTAATTTCTACCCTGAGCATATTTTACTATTTTACCATTCCTAATACATAGGAAAGAAATAGCGCAATAAGGATATTTGGCTTTAGGTATGGCTGAACCCAGCTTTTAAGCATATGGAAAGTTCACCTCTTTATCAACATGAATGGGAAAATATAAATATTCAATATCCCAACTTTTCATATAAAATGTCCTGAATTAGGATAAAATAAATCTGTGAAAGTAATTTCCCTTGTGGCTTTATAACCTTCAGTCTTTTTAAATCTTTAATTTTGGGGGTGAGATTTCTTTTATATGGAAAATTAACAAGATCTTGTTCCATTAACTATACATAATTATTGTTATGGATATTGCAATTATTTATATATTTTGGTTATATTTTTAGGATTCAGAAGATGTTTCTTGTATAAATTTGGAACCAGAAAAGGAATTTCAAAATGGCAGACAGCATGCAGAAAAGTTGGAAAGTGATGGAGACTTGGCCTTAAAAAAATTAAAAGAAAGGTATATTTCAGTGTAAAATATTGAAGTGACAAGAAATAAGTATTTACCAGAAATATCTGGAATAAATTTGCAAACATCTTTTTTTTTAAAAAAAAATAAAAATAAAGCTGAATCTTCAAAGTGGCTTATCTTGTTTTAATCTGTCAGATTCCAGTCCTAGAATTATTATAGAGAGTAACATAAAATGCATTTTCCTCAAGTTGTTCTCTTTGGATTACTCTGAATAATTATTTTAGATTTCACAATCATTTGGTCTTGAAATAACCTAGGGCTCTTCCGATTGAGAGAAGTGCCTTGCTTTATCTCCTTTTGGGAAATTTCTACGGTGTTCCTTCCTCAGCCTCAGAAATCAGACCTCTCCTGGTTGGATTTGCTTACTTGCATGTTGAACAATTTAAGAACCTGTTTCTTTTTTGTACTTGGTTTTTGTGGCCCCTGGCCAGAAAGTAAATTTAAACATAAAAAAGCACATTTAGTTTAGGATCTGCAAGTAAGAAGATGATTGCATAAGTCAAGGTGGCTGATAGAAGAAATGAGAAAGTATTAAGAAACAAACAGTTGTATTATTTCATGAAGATGAGGAGGAGAAGGCAGCATTAGAAGAAGCAAGAATCTTGTTTTCATGTCCAATTTTGCATAATACTAATGATATCAAGTTTTCTCTTAGCTATGACAAAGCAAGACATAATCTGAAGCTTCACCTGAAGAGCATCAGAGAGACTATAACTCTGTCTTTCATTGATGATGTGAGAAACATTTCTTCCCTTCAGAAGAAATTGCAAACACTGGAAGTAAGTGTTTAGGTGCTTTCCTAATTTGTCTGTTAAGTCAGGGTTCCTCAGACATTTAGCATAAGTGGCTCTATTTGGAATTTTGAGAGAATATAATGGACGTGTTCATAAAATGGTTATTAGGTCAGATGGAACCAGTTATAAAATACCTGTAAACCAGAGGACAAATAATAGCCTAGGATACAACTATCCTCATTTGAGTTTCTGACAGTGACTCGGGGGCCACTAAGAGAGCCAGTAGCACTGTTAGTATAAGATTCTGCTTGAGGCGGATGCTTTGGTTTATATTCTGTTAACTTCATATTAATTTTTTTAAACAAATATTTTTTAAAAATGAATTTGTAAGGCAGGAAGCTTGGTGGATGCCAAAGAATGTGTCACGATGCAATTCACTGCACTTTTGCTGAACAAGCATCAAAAGTAATCTTGGGGTATTATGTAGACAGGCATTTATTTTGCCAGTAAAAAACAAATGGATTCTAATGGGTCACTCCATGGAACAGCTTGCAAAAGAAACATACTGCAGGACATGTTGCATGACACTTTTGTTTATTAAAGTCAAGATTATAGTTTGCAATCCTTAACTGTTTCTTGGAATCTAGCAATGGCTAACACAAGAGTTTGAATTATACCTTCTCTAGGCTTATCTTTTCAATTTGAACAGAATTAGCATTGGTACTTACTGAGCATTCATTAGGTTCCTATGCAGAGAAATTGACAAATGAATTAATTTAATAATTACATTAATTATTAAAATTAAATTAATTGCTTTTAATTATTAAATTTATTAATATTCCAATTAGAATTTATATGACTGTATTATAATCAATAGATGAACTGGCTGTGCATTGTCTCAGTTAAAACACTATGTTAAACTATGGAAAAAGGCATAGTTGAACTTTATTTCTATGTTTTTGTTTATAAATCTGACAATGTTACTTAAAAAAAATATAGCATGTCACTATTTATACATTTTGTTTCAGGCTTTAGATAGCAAAGGTGATTCTTCCTGGAAACTGTTGGATTCTGTGGCTTCACAGTTAGTAAAGTTCTCAAGTGAGATGGACAATCCTGTCATCTCTGAGAAATCTCTGGAAGATTTGCACAAAGAATGGGATGAGCTCCAGTTTGCTTTAGATAAAAGGTACAGTTGGCAAATTAAAACTTGAAGAAGCAGTGGGCTAATTGAATGGACATAAGGGAAACACACATAGATTTTGTCTTCAACAGAATCAGTAATGCCCTGTTCTGAACTAGCCTGACTTATCAGATGGTATGAGAGATGGAGAAAGTTAGTTTAGCTTGCAGATTGCCTCCTAAGTATTCAGCTGTTCATGTGAAGAGGGGATGGCTTATACTCCTTATGGACTGAGACCACAGAAAGTGAGAAGAAGTGATAATGCACAATCTGGATTGATTTCTAGGAAAGTCTCATTTAAAAAAAAATCATATTCTTCTAGCCTTGAAAGGGAACAATAGAGATTCCCCAAAAATGAAGATAACAAAGATGTGTTCAAGTTGCCCCATCATTACGAACTTCTAAGAGAAGTCATAGTAACTGATATCAAACATTATATCAAATTAGATTTGTCAAACATGGCACATCCACATAGATGGCCAGTTCTTTCAATAACTTCTGCAGGCAATGGAAGTAATCTTGGGAAGTTTTGTTCTGTTTCTAGACTTTATTCTTATTCTCATGTGGGCTAGATATTTTAAACAAAATGGTGAGTTGGGGCATTGATTATCCTACTCCTGTTAATCAAAATTTTACAAAGTCTGGCTGATGCTCAAAAGCTAAGACTTTTAATGAAAAAGCAAAAAGCAGAAATCCTTGGGTGTATGCCACATTCTATGTTAATGGAGTTGTATCAAGAACTGTTTTGTTCTTATATATTGTACAATGTGTGGAGACATTTCCTTAGGTGATGTCCTGTTCATTTTGCACTTGCTGTCCTTCAGGATGGAATCTTTAAAGGCTGCTTTGGCCCTTGTTATGCCAATAGAAAATGAGTGGGTCTTACTCTGCAAGTCAGAAGAACAACTTTGTAAAAGAGACATTCCACGTTGTATGATGAGTAAAACTGATCTTCTGTACAAAAAAGTGAAGGTTTGTACTGATCATGTTAAAATTTTCTTTGGAAATTCAAATAATATCTATTCATCTTCAAAGATTAGCCCCAGATTCTTCTAGAGCATTAAGACTATATTCACAAAAATCCTAAGTGCAAAATTGCAAAAAGAAATTTTCAGAAAAGAACTTGGAAGTAGAAATGATGAAGTCTCCTCTTTTCTCAGTTCAACTTCCCAATCTCAGCCACTTTTCTCTAAGGGAAAGTGGTGGTAAACAGAAAGAGGGGTTCTGAATCTTTCTTTACTTTGTATTATATTATAATGTTTATTACAGCCCAAAGACCCAAACTGGTCTTCTTTAAGTGCTTTCCTCCAAATCTGTTTATTCCCCTAGAAGAATAATCATATATAAGTCTGTCTGCTCATCATTTTTCATCAACAAAAGTAGATGTGGTGCTTAAGAATATAAGAAACTCAAGTACTTTATATCAAGTTGACCTGTTGGTCCATCAACACTGACCAGTAATACTGGAGCTTTTTAGAGTATCAGGCAGGAGTTTTTCCAGCCCTAGTTAGAGAAGTGTCCTTCTGAATAAAAGTATGCAGGCTACCATTTTGCTATAGAGCCACCTGTCATTCTTCAGATTTAGTAAGTGTAATTGCATAGTAATTAATATTATGCATAAAACATAGTTTCCAGATCCTATCATCCTTTCTTTCAGAAAATCCAGGCATCTATAGCAAATTGTATTGAACAGTGCAACAGCCAAGAGCAAAAAAGCCCTGCAGAATGGACAACTGACCAAAGAGATCGGCAGGCCATTGGTTTAATGATCAACAACTATAAAACACAGTTAGAAGAACTGAGTCAAAAGATAGAAGTCATTGAAACAATTTTACAAGATCTTGAAAGTTTTCTGGCTTCCCTGAGACGTATTCAATGTTCTGTGGATGCCTCTACACCGCTGAGCTGGTCTCCTCAGTCAATGCAGGAGGTTTCTCATATGGAGAAAGAAGCCAAGTCTCTAGATGAGAAATTGAAGCAACTTCATATCTATTTGGTAGAGGCTGAAAGTGGTAAAAATATGAGCTGTGAAGAGTTTGTAGCAGCTTTACTTATAAAGGAATGCCCCTCTATTGGTTTTGAAGCAGCAACAGAGTATACCCAGAATCAAAAGACTGAAGAATTTTCCCTGAGGAATAATGAACTATTTAAAAATCTTCAAGATATATATGATTCAATCAGTGTGATAGGCTTGCGGGACCCAACAATTCCTGCTATTTCGCAAAGGTGAGAAAGCCTTTTTTTCACTAATTTTACATCTTCTGGTTGGGAATTATGGAAGCTTCTTAAAACTGGAAATATTTTAAAATAATATAATAATAAAATACAATATAATAAATATAATACAATAATAAATCTGAAAGTATTTTAAAATAATAGAATATCAGAATAGTCACAGTGAAATTACAAGGTATCAATCTATTTTTTTCTCTTGATAATATAGGTTGAAGTTGCTCAATGAACTGTGGAAGAAGCTTGATCGCTGTGCTCCAGAAATGAAAGCCTTGAATGAGATTAGTCAATTTTCCCAGTTGCCAAAAGCCCAGGAAAATGAGGTCAGTCGGCAGTGGACACTTACTCAGGACCTATGGAAGAAGACTAAACTTGCCATTACTGAAAAGTAGGTCACGATTCTATATTTATATGTACCTCCTAGGAAGTCCTACTGATATTCAATAAAACTTACTTCTGAATAGATTAGGACTGTACTATACATACATACATACATACATACATACATACATACATACATACATACATAATGCTGTTCTGCTATATTGCATGCAGCTGTAGACTGAGACATTGCTCATCTTCCCATATTGCAATAAATTAGAGATAAATGATCACTCATGCTGGAACACATAACTTCCCTTTTATATCTTCTTTAATTGGAAATTAAAGAACTCGTGAAATTTTTTTTTATGTTTATCAAAATTATTAACTCTGTAAAACAAGTAAATTATCGGAAGCCAAGAGCAAGCCATATTTTCTGCCCCTGGTTGTGGGAAAAATCAACTTGGAACTTTTGGTTAAAATACTATAAAAAGAAAATGATGAAAAATGTGTCTAGAAATTGAAAAAAAATGTCTTTTTGCAAGAAAAATGTATACACAAACAGTATGTTTAGTTGCTTCTCTTAAAAGAAACTAGAGCAATTGAGCAGTATGTACCTGTGTGTTGACTTGTTCATAGAAAGCCAGAATTCTCCTAAATCCTGGCTGGGTCAGTTCTCTTACTTGGAAGTATTGAATGATACAACTCTTGGGGACTGGACAACTTTTAAATGATAACTCGAGACTATGTGATTGAACTTTAGTTTGTGTAAGAAACTCTACGTTGGTAAGGAAGTAGCATGTCAGGGAATTAAAATTTTCTCTATGGAAGAATGAAAACTCCCCTTTCTTGCATTCTAACTGGAAGAGTCCAAGAAGGGACCTCCTACTTTGATATTTTAAAATGGACATTCTTATCCTCTCCTTGCTCACTTTGTATATTTGTTTTTATAATATTTATTTTAAATGTGGATTGTTATATTTTTATATGTGTTGTTTTCATATTTGTGATTTTAATCGATTGTTGTATATTGTCCAGAGTCACTTTTAGAGAGATGAACAGCTATAAAAATTTGATTAATAAATAAATATTCTGCAGCCAGTGACGTATACAGGTAGTCCTCCTTTAGTGACTGCCTTGTTTAGTAACAATTTACAGTTATAACAATGATGAAAAAAATCACGTTATAATCTATTCTTGCCTTTAGGATTTTTATAGACCTGTAAGATGAAGTAAGATCATAAGCACAGTTGTGTGTTCATTTAACAACCACTTTGCTTAATGACCAAGTTGCTAATCCCAGTTGTGGGAGACATTCTTATAAATACTCTCAGTCTCTTCTGTCTTTACATGGTCAGTTATCTTCATAATTGATGCCAATTATCATAGGTATCTATCATAACTAGAACAGCAGCTTAGGAGTGGGCAATGCAAAATTGGAAAGAAGTTAAACTTCTCTCCCTATGTAGTACGATTCTAATTTTAATTTTCCTCTAAGATGGTATATGAAACTATGAAAGCATATTCCTGCATTTAATCCCTAGTTTAGTCCTAAAGGCTACTAATTCTCTTCTTCATTTTTGAGAAAGCTTATTTACTTTGGAGTTGAGTGGGCATACTGGATTCCTTGACGTGTTCATAATGATTTGAAAAATAAGGTTCTCTAATCTTAGGCCGGTGTGTAAATGTCTCCAATTTTCTTTTGGCTTTGTTCCCTTCTATAGGCGTGAGTACTGTAAAAGCACAATGGAACTCTTGAAGCAATATCAAAGCTGCAAAACCTGTTTGACTAGCATTATTCTGAAGCAAGAAAATGCCCTATCACAGCAAGCCTCCTACATGGGAAAAGAAAACCTGCAGAAGATAATTGCTAAGGTGAAATTTTAGGGAATTTTTGTACATAGGAAACCATTTCTCTGGTTCTGTGCAAATGAGCAACACCCTGTAGCATTCAGTGATGGACATGAGACACAATGCATTGAGAACTGGAAGACAAACTCCAAACAAAGATCTAGCAATTAGCCATAAGTATTTTTCCTCTTTCACTGCTGATCACTGTATTAAAAGACAGCAGTGATGCTTTAAGTATAAAGTATCATCAGTTATATACTGCTTAGGTATATCATCAGTTGACGCAAAAGTCTAATCCCTAGTCATGAAAACCTATAAAGCCCCCAGTTCAGAGTTTTATCATCAATTTGAGCTGCCTCTGTCTGGATCAAGAACACTATGTTTTATGGGCAGAAACTGTGTCTTACTTTTTGGTCTGTTGCTGTCTATCCAGTGCAGCTAGTAACTTGCAGATTCATTGTGAACAGTGATAAAATCCTAATTTTCCTACTCTACGAGTGTGTTCCAATGTTCCAATGAAATGGGAATTATGAATCCATGTAGAGTACAGTCCAGAGATGCATTGCTTGGTGGCCTTTGGCTAATACCTATTAAGCACTGATTGCATTCCTTCCAGCCTGCAGTAGATACAATCTGAAAACAAATCTTCTCTGCTATGGAACAGAATTCTTAGCAGTGATGCATTAGAGAAGCCCCACCTGTATACAGTGTTGCCATCAACACTCCATGGGGAGATAAGAGAAAAGCTTCCAAGCCAAAAATCTTTGGGCTTCTTCCAGGCCTCATCCTGCAAGTGTTAAGATTTTTCAGCTTTTACCATGTCTATAGGCAAGCTTCCTGTCGATTAAGACATAGATAAGTCTCATGCAAAGCGCTTACTATAGGATAGGGGAAAAATTACTCACAGGTACCCAACTTTCCATAAATCATGAAATATATCTCTGGAACAAGATGTTAATACAGACTTATGACCTCAATTGAGCTCAAAATTTCTGTTGTTAGGTGAGACATTTGTTAAATGAATTTTGCCCCATTTTATGACTTTTCTTGCCACAGTTGTTAAGTGAATCACCACAGTTGTTAAGTTAGTAACACGATTGTTAAGTGAACCTGGCTTCCCCATTGACTTTGCTTGTCAGAAGGTCCCAAAAGGTGATCAATGAACCTGGGATACTGCAACCGTCATAAATATGAGTCAGTTGCCAAGTCCCCGAATTTAGATCACATGACCATGGGGATGCTGCAACGGTCATAAGTGTGAAAAATGGTCATAAGTCACTTTTTTCAGTGCTGTTATAATTTCAAATGGTTGCTATGTGGACTGTTGTAAATCGAGGACTACCTGTTTAGGATATTTTAAAATGTCAATAATATTTCCATGCTTGAATCGGAAGCAAAGTTTATCAATAGACAACAATGTCAACATTAACAAAATATATAAAGAAAAGAGGTAAATATTCAGAATTTGATAATATATGTTTGTTCTGTTACCTGCCTTGAAGATTTAACTTTGCCTCAAGGAGGACTTGAAATGGGTCGTTCCATTTCAGAAGAATCTTGACAACACTTTCTGTATCTTTGTTACTTAAATAAAGGTCTAAAGATTTCTCATTCCTGGTCTTTTATGATTCTCTCCAGTTTATGCATAATGTGATTAATAATGAGAGTCAGAATCTAAATACTTACGTTTGATGTATCTTTCCTTTCTGCCAAGGTTGTTTTATTTGGATTCGGCAATGTCATGAGAGTAAAGCATTATCTCATACATCCATTGCTAAATTTCCAGTTTATTAATTCACAGGTGCAAAGAGAGGGTCCTTAGCTTTGGGTTTGTTTTTTTAAAGAGTATTGGCACAAAGATCTGCCATGTCATTCCTGATCTGGCTCATGTGCATTAGTATTTTTAAGTAAATAAACTGGTGAGAATTCTTCCCCCTCCCCACCCAAAGTATGCAGAGTTTCATGCTTATTTTTTTCTGTTAGAGGAATAAGAAGACAAGTTGTCTATCATCTGTTGCTTGAAAACCTTTGTCCTGCTTTCTCATTGTCTAGCTGGATGTACTAAAAACAGAGTACTGTCTGACAGGGAACAAAGCTGTCATTAACAAAAGCTTTATAATTGCCAAGTGGTATAGGTCAGTTCTCCACTGCCTGTGTTTGTGTGTTTTGGTGGCATAAGAGCCACTTCAGAAGCCCAAAGTGGAAAATAAAAATGGTATTTTGCAAGTTTCAGAGACACAAATTTGGTGATACAATTCTATAAATTAAAATGGATGATTCATTTTTTGAAACAACTGTAGTTATCAGAGGGAATATTGTATTACCTGAAAAACAATTTGTTTATTATTATATGTAGAACAAAATATTTGAGGTTTAATTTGCCATTAACAATCCAGGTCCTGCTTTCAACATAGTTTTGACAGTATAATTCAATATTATAGGAACAGTATATGGCAAATCTGTGAGAGGAGAATTGGGAGTCCATATATTTGAAAAGAAGATGAATAAACAAACAAATAAATCTGAAATATACTTGCATAAAAAGAAAGCAGAATATTGCTCAAAGTTCAAAATATTTGAATAGATTTAATTCTTGATAAAAAGTAACTGATTTTTTTAAAACTTGGAAAATTCATAATAAAGCATAACTCTGTTACTTTTTTCTCATTCTTGTTGATGCTGAAACGAATATAAATATTGAAAATCAAAGGCAGTGCCATTTTCCATTTTGACAAATTTCGGACTCTTTAGAATTTTCCACAAATGCAACAAACCTGTTCATAAACTTGTTCATTCTCGTCTTTTCATAGGTCAACATGGCAAAGGAAGAATTTAACAATTACTCTGAAGATGTTGATAGATTAAACCAAATGTGCAAAAATCTTCAGTCTCAAGTGAACAAAATGAAGAGTTTTGAGGAACCCCCATTTGAGAATGAGGCTAATGCTATTGTGGACCGGTGGCTGGATGTATGTTATATAAACTAACTATAAGGATGTTCCAAATTATCATTCATTGTAATAATCAATTTTGACTTCCAAGTATTATTCAAAGTAAATTAAATTAAATTTAGCATGATGAGGAACCCAAAAAGAGGGAAATTGGAGCATGCTTAAACAAAGTGGGACTCAAAGAAATGCATATTTTTATTTTATTTGAGATTATTCTCAAAGATATAAACAAACAAGCAATATTATCTTATGCTGTTTATATTGCTTAGCACTCCCAGGAGTTTTTCCATGGGTGCATATCTTAAGAATGTCTTACTTCAATACTTTAAAAAGCTAGAGAAGGACACTGACTGCTTTATGAATATGCCCAGGCAGTTCCTAACTAAAACCAGTTAGGACACATTATTGGAAGAAGATTCCATCTAATAAACCAAGCCACCTCGCCAAACCTGTCTGTAGAGTCTGGAGCGCTATTGTGATCTTTGATATGATAATCATATTTGGCAAGAAACTGGCTGTATCCTATGGGAACATTGGATTACTTCCCTCCCCTTATTTGTTTTTGTGTCTGGCTTCATTTTACCTTGCCTCTCTTCATGTTCTTACTTGATTAAAAAGCTTTATGTTCTGTTTCTTTCTTCTTTTTTGGAAAACCTAATTCCATCTTCCAGATCAATGAGCGGACTGAAAGCTATTGTGAAAACCTGGAAAGAGCTTTGGCTTTATGGGACAAGCTTCTTAACTTATCCAGTTTGATTGATGAGTGGTCAGATGCAATGCAGAAGAACTTAGAAGATGGGAACGTGACTGAGAAGGAATTGGAAGAGTTGGAGGTATGGTTGATAGGGATTATTTGTCATTCAGTAACTGCAGTCAACTTTTTCTAAATTGGATGAAGAATGGTACAATGCCATCAAGCTGTGATTCAAGATCTAAAGTTCTGTTTTTTTCTTCCTCCTTGTTCTCTTTTCCATATTGCCATCCTTTCTCTGACTTTCTTTTCCTCTGCTTGAATGCAATGAGAGATTCATTCATAAAATACCTAGCATTTCTTTATGAGAGGCAGATATGAAAAAGATATGTTTGAAAAGCTATTTTTATACTGAAAGGGGAATTTTAATTTGAAATGATAGTAGGTGTTACAACAAAGATTAATATAAAGTCTTCAAAACTCTTACCATTCTTGTGTTAAGATGCAGCCGGTTTGAAAAGGAATCCAGTGCAAATAATTTGTCATGAGAAAGTTCTTTTATTTTTAGTCAAATCACTCCCTCGTGTTGCTCAGTATTACCTACATTAAATAGCAATCTTTCCCCATCATACCTGAAGATGGCAGAAATTGATCTTGGGGCCTTTGACCCAAAATCAGGGCAGGGCAGCCTAAATCTCCAGGGAGATTCTATTTCAAAGAGCAGATGCCATGAAAAGGAATGCCTTCTAGTTCCCATCAAATTACATTGCTTAATGCAGTGTTTCTCAACCCCAGCAACTTTTAAGACATGTGGACTTCAATTCCCAGAATTCTCCAGTCAGCTCTATGGTTGTTACAGAACAGGCAGAGAAGATGGGAAAGAGGCAATCCCTCTGGCATTCAGGCTGCATGCCATGAAGGGCTTTATAGGAGGTAATCATCACTGGTAATCAGTCTAGCTTAATAGCAGAGGTGCTACATTGGGTATCCTGAGTTGTGTTCATAACTGTTTAAGCCATTGCATTTTGGCCCAGTTGTTGCTTCCTGGCAATCTTCAAGGGCAGTGCATTATGACTTCTATTCAATACTAACTGGTAAAATAAAATTTACAATTAGATAGTTTCTACATAATCTGTTTTCTGTATCTTCTCAGGCCGATATCCTGTGCCAAGAAAAAAAGTTAGAGGAATTTGATACAAAGGTGGATGAAATTCAGTGTCTTCTTAATGGCAGTGAACCCCCACTTGAACTACAGGTGAAAGAGGAGAAATAACAAGAATTATGATTGTGGTTGATATAATAGGCCTGCTTATCTTTGTTGTCCAAAAAAGATTTTCTATTCCTTTTGTATTGCCTTGCAATAATGAAAATAAAACACAATTGTAAAGGTCTCTTTTGCTATCAGGTCTGCCCCATTCAACCGGACAGTGCAGGGTAATTACTGTTTCGGCTGGTATTCAGCACCACTGTCTTATTTTCTTCTCTTCGACCAAGGATATAGGAGCAAGGTGAAGGAAGGAAAATGCCTTCCATTCTGTTACTTCTCTTCAGGCTGACTATCTGATACTGACTCAAAGTGCTGTGATATGTCGGAAGTAACAGAAACTTTGGTGCCTGTTTCTGAGCTATATTACCAGATTACAGCCACTAAGATACAATCTGGTGCCATCTAATTGTCCATTGCATCTAGAAGTCAAAATGTTTTATATTTCTCTCTGAGTCCTATGAAGAGGGTTCATTTTTTTTTCTTTCACTCATAAGAAGCTCTAGTTCTCTCTAGATGACTATAGGAAGAAAACCTCAAGAAGACCCCTTCCTTGCTGTTTAACCTCAAGGGAGGAAGGTTGAGTTGGTCAGGAATTAGCTGGGCTCACATCTAGGCTGAAAATGCTCCCATCTAGTGATTTTCTGGAGTTTTGAAGGTGAGATGCAGTAGCTCTAATTGAACNAACCCCCCCCCCCCCCCCGCCTAGTCATCTTAGTTGAGATTAAAAGGATTGGGACATAGGTTAATTCTGTGTACACTCTGACAAACAGAAATCTCTGGAAACTTGCTTTGCCAGAAGTGCCTGGCAAATACAGTTATGAAAACCCAGAAGTATGTTTGTGCCTCAGAATGTGCATCTGTGTGTGGGGAGAGTACCTTCCTTGTAAGTATTTGAGTATCTGTGTAGAAGGGGAAACTTCTCATAAGCCTCTCTATGTATACATGTCAGGAAAGAGAATAACACTAATAAAGATACTTAGCACCTAAATTAGACATTTTTTGTGGGGGGGAGGACTGCAACGAAACATCTGCCCTACTTTTACAACATCCTTTGCACCCCATGAAAGAAGGGAAATATTTTCAGTGATGTTCTCAAGAAAATGCTAGAAATATTCTACCTAAGTATGGGGAAATAATGTTAACAAGTAGTGGTAGTGCATAGTAGAAATGATTTTTCTGAAGGAAGAAATATTCTGTCCTGAAGCACATATATTGTTGCTTCTGACTGTGACTGTTGCCCGTAATCAGTCGTGATGCTGTTGGTCAAGAGCTTCTTTGAATGCTAGGTTATGATAGAACATGGTTCCAAACATATTTTTATGAAAACAAACTTGACACCTTTAATTAGAACACAGAGAAGTTCCCTGAGGATGGCTTCCAGCACGAGTCCAAAAGTTCGGAAGAGAAAACCTCTGGTCCCAGTGACTGACCCAGATTGTGTCCTGCAACATGTTTTTGCCTTCATTCATTAATTAAAACAGATTTTCTTGATTTAATCCTCTGAAACAAAACTCACTAGATAGGATTTCGTATTGGGGTAAAGGAACCTTACACTGTAATGTTATCATGTAGACATTGTTACTGGCTATAAGGGAAAAACAGAAAAGAATTTGAATATGGAATGCCTTTTTCAATAACAACTAGCTTCAACATTTTAAATAAATCCTGGGTATACCTAAAAATATAAGATGTGTTTATCAATTCTTGCAAAAAAGAAGGAAATTGTAATTTTTTAAAAAAGGCAGGTATGTGTAGCAATATTTCTCTCCAATTTCTACTAAAATAATAATGAAAATTCTTTTCCTTTTCAGGTTATTAAATCTTCTCTTTTGAACAAAATGGAGCAAATAAGAAAGCATTTACCAAATAAGTCAGTACCCATTGAAGTGAATGGCAGTACAACAGAGCTGAAAGGAGATCTTGATCTTGCCAAGACTCAAATTGGAATGACAGAATCGCTTCTGGAAGCTTTATCTCCCTCTGATCCCTTGGAGATTTTTACAAAATTGGAGGTACTTCAGACATATACAACATCATAGAGAAGCATCTTTAGTTTGTTTGGCAATGCAGATGATATTACACCTGAAGATAACATTTTGAACTGCTCTTACAATGACAGAATGACGGAATTTCAATGGTTGTTGCAGATATCACAGGATTTTGAGTGGGATCAGAAAATTAGGAGCTCCATCATTCTCTTCCATGTGACTTTCCCATACTCCATTCTCCTGCTGCCTTTCACAGCAGTTAAAAGTTATGTCAATATCAATCTCAACCATGATTATGAACCAGGATTCAGAGATTAAGTTTGTACAAAATATTAATCCACAATGAATAGGCATATACAGTGCTTTTTTTCTAAAAAAAAAAAAAGGTGCCAGAACTCACACACGTCATACTACCCGCCTTGCCTACCCTACAAGGTTCCATCCAAAAAAGGTGCCGGAACTCCGTTCTGGGCGTTCTATAAGAAAAAAAGCCCTGGGCATATAAGTAAAAAAAAAACCCAGTCTACATAGGCTTAACACAATCCAGTTATACTTGGACAACATTTACACATAATACTAAGCCATAATAATGTTATGTCATAGTCAAGTTACTGTAACTTACTCAGCGAGCTTTGGTTTGAAATCCTGCTTAGCAGTATATGTGAACATAATATAACATAACATAATCTGATGTTTGTAACTAGCTTCAAAAACAAAATTGTTTACTTGTCAGCATTGCCAAATTATTACACTTGGACATTGGTTAATGCTATATTAATATGATTACTATTACTTATGACTATGCAGAGGTTCAAATTCAGTAGGAATGATGCAGAGCATGTAGGAATAAGCACATACCTGTTGTCATATATTTAAATCAAATGTTTCAGATATGCCCCAACTTGACATTTAGGAAAGAAAGACCCTTGACTCCATTTGATTGAATTGATAGGTTCTTTTGCTAAAGTTAAGTAGTTGCAGCAAAAGTAAAGCTAGATCTGAATATACCCAGGCAATGGTTACATTTTCCCCTTTCCCTTGCCCTCCCCCATTGACCAGTCCATCAGTGTCCAGTAGGATGCCTTTTGGATATTTGGGGAACAGCTCAGATGTTTGGCACCTCTCACTGCAGTTTCACATTCAGTTCCCAGGCCAGGTGTCCTTGGAGGCTGGTTCATTCCGATTCCCTTGCAATTTATGGCTGGCTGGTTCATTCCCCATCCCTTGCAATTTATGGCAGGATACCATTTCCCTGAACTCTGTATGAGCCCAGGAAAAGATGCAAGTTCTTTAAAAAGGTGCTAATAAATGTGATCTGTGTTCCAGATTTGCTTTTTCCCTCTGAATCTGCATGCTACTTGCTAGTCTAAGTAGTGTTGACATTCCAGGATCAACAATATCAAAATTATTTCCAGATTGGTTTTCTGTCAACATGTAAATGATATTCCCTTTCTTCTTTAGGAAATACATCAGAAGATTCTTCATCAAAAACAACATGTGAAATTACTTCAGAAAGCGACAAGCTATCTGAACCCTGATGTTATTGAATTAAATAAGCAGCTGATAAGTATCACTGACTTATTTAATTCAAAAAAACAAAGATTTCAGGATCACTTTACAACTCTCTTGAACTGTGAGTGAAAAGTTATTATTATTTTTATTTTTCTTAAGTTGTCAATTTCAAGCAGTCCCTATTTTCTTTAAAAGCAAATTTTAACTGATTTGCTTTGATTTCTGCAAAAGTGTTTTGGATCTACAAAGGGGAACAGAATACGATACTTAAACTGTTTAGAAACATTCATAAAGTAACTACTTCTGGTTTTTTATATACTTAAAATATAGTTACTATAATAAGTATATAGTATTATAAATTTGTCACTTAACTTTAAACATATAATTGTGTGGAGTGAAAAACTGCCCTTTTCAATATGCTTTAAATATCTATACCTATGACTTTTTTCAATGGAAAACAATTCTTATTCAGCAATTTCTAATTGTTTTTCTGATTTATATTTTAATTTGCAAAGACTTTTCATCCAGTAGCCAAGAGGAGCCCAGCAATGATAGAACTACCGGTAATTGCTTAGATTCAAATAATGAAGTCCTGTGCCTCTTCATCCTACTAATCTTTTTATACTGCATATTTTAAACTGCATCTTCCCACAGACCAGTGTAAGCATTTTGATGATTGGTTCAGCAATGTCCAGATCTCTCTGGAAGAGTGTTTTGACTCTTCAGAAACAAAAGAGATGGCAGAAAAGAAAATTAATCAACTAATGGTAAGGCATATGACTGCAAATTGTGTTGACTACTTTCCTTCAGGATTCTTCAGATTTTAAATAAATTAGCCCTGTTTTTAGAAATAGAATAGAATAGAATAGAATAGAAGGGACCATGGAGGTCTTCTAGTCCAGCCCCCTGCTCAAGCAGGAGAACCTATACCATTTCAGACATGTGACTGTCTAGTCTTTTCTTAAAAATCTCCAGTGATTCTGAAGGCAAGCTGTTCCACTTGTTAATTGTCCTCACTGCTAGGAGGTTTCTCCTTAATTCCAGGTTGCTTCTCTCTTTGGTAAGTTTCCAACCATTGTTTCTTGTCCTGCCCTCTTGTGCTTTGGAGAATAATTTGACCCCTTCTTCTTTGTGGTAGCCCCTCAGATACTTGAATACTGCTATCATGTCACCCCTGTTTCTTCTTTTCTTTAGACTAGCCAAACCCAAGTCCTGCAGCCGTTCTTCATATGTCTTAGTCTCCAGGCCTTTGATCATTTTAGTTGCTTTTCTCTGAACCCTTTCCAAAGTCTCAATATCTTTTTTGTAGTATGGTGACCAAAATTGGTTGCAGTATTCCAGGTGTGGTCTTACTAGGGTTTTATAAAGCAATACTAATACCTCGCATGATCTTGATTCTATGCCTCTGTTTTGAGATAGAAGCCTTTGAAGCCTGTTTTGAGATAGAAGCCTTCTCTTTGGCTATGCCAAGAGAAATGTCAGTGAGAACTTAGTGTTATTGAAAAATCATGCACCAATGTTGAATGAAAAATCAGTTCTGTAGGTGTTGATCAATTGGTTATAATCTATTCAGAAATTGTCACTTATTGCAATAATCAGTGAGTGAGTCATGGATGGATGGGTGGATGGATAATAGCAGTGCTTTTTTCTAAAAAAAAAAAAAAAGGTGCCGGAACTCACACACGTCATACAACCCGCCTTGCCTACCCTATAAGGTTCCATCCAAAAAATGGTGCCGGAACTTCGTTCTGGGCGTTCTATGAGAAAAAAAACCCTGGATAATAGATAAATAGATGGATGGATGGATGGATGGATGGATGGATGGATGGATGGATGGATGGATGGAT
>NW_015386517.1:159285-189688 GCF_001527695.2 Protobothrops mucrosquamatus
GTCATGGAAGCCAAGAACTCCTGAGCTACTGCCGACGTCTCACCCGCCGATGGAAGGTTGAAATCCCCCAGAACCATAAGTCTGGGGGTCCCAACCGCCACCCCGGCTATCACATCGGCCAGCTCAGGCAGGGCTGCTGTTACATAGCAGGGAGCCAGGTATATAATCAGCAAGCCCACTTGAACCCCTTGCCCCCATTGATAGATAGATAGATAGATAGATAGATAGATAGATAGATAGATAGATAGATAGATAGATAGATAGATAGATAGATAGATAGATAAGCAAACTATAAAACGTATTAAACAACTGCACCAGCTAAAAGATATTGCTGATCTTGGATATATCTCTCATTGTGGTTTTTTTTCTCCAGAGTTTCCTAAATTTTGAAGACAAAGACAGTGATATTGTTGAGGTGAAGACTGTTCTGAACCAGGTGAAGAACTATTTGCCCAAACCAAACATCCATCAGTTGAGTAACTGGGTGAGGGACCAAGAAGTGGAATTGCAAAGAATAATTTCCAAATGTCAGGCACGAAAAATTGAGCTTCACTTCTTTCTTCAACAGTTTGCTAGGTAAGAAGCCAAAATGAATTAAGTTTGCCCCAAATATATTGTGATCCAGAGTGATTAGGTGGACTTTTAAGATCTAGTTCTGAGATTGATGCATTCCTCCTCCTACAGTACTAAATAAGTAAATGTATTAATAGGTAGGCTTGATGAACTAGACTCAAGATTAATTTACTGTACAGATTAAGTGTTACTGTTCATGGGTTTTTTACAGCTTAACAGGATTTTCTTGTAAGTATTTATTCTATTTCTTTGAAGGCTTGAAAAGGACTTTAAGAGTCTGGAGAAGTGGCTAAGAATTCAAGAAGAAAAATGGCAACAAGTTCAAAAAGAGAAGACAGGACTTGAACATTTTTATCAAATTCTACTCAAACAAAGGTATTTTGTCTAAGCTATAGCAGCTCACTTAACTCTGTTCCACTCTTGAGAGCTAGTTTTAGTGGCATGCTCAGGTTTTCTACTGAAAATGTTCCTGTCTAAAAACGTATTTTCAAAGTTTTGATATTCACAATTGAACACAAATGTATTATATTTCCCCACATAGGTAAAAGAGTAAATATAATGATTTTGAGTTGTAGTTGTCAATCTCTATCTATTTTGAAAAAAATGACTATTGAATGCAGTGACAAAGCAGAAGAATGCAAAGAGTGTGATTTTAAATGTTGGGTCATCCTGTCTTGATCAGTTGGAAAAAAGTTGATATAAAGTTGTCTTCTATGAAGGTTGATAATTGACTCAATTTGCTCAGTTCTAATAACATTTAACGAATGATGTCATCGGTAAAGCATGGGGAATAATGATGACAATTAAACTTCACATAATTGTTTTTCTTTTACAGGGAGTGGTTTGATTCTTTTGATCACCAGGCAAATTATTTGAAAAATTCAGGATTTTTGAATGATGAAGCAGTTCTAGAATCTGCCCATTTTGTCAGTAAATACAAGAGGTTGGTTAATCATGTACAGAAAACCCTTGGAGTTTCTGAGATGTATTGTGTAGAAAGAAATCATTTTGAAGAACTTGTCAGGAACATGTTTTGCTGGGTGGAAAATCTGAAAAAGCCTATCCTGGAGATGAGTGCTGAAGAATCTGAGATATCACTGGAAAAAAGGTTGTTCAAAATCCAGGTACGAAGACATACTTAAAGCTCTATATGTTATTAATAAAACAACCATCCAATAATTCTTTGTTTAGTCCTTTCTCATTTCAAAAACTTTTTTAAAAAAATTGCTTGACATTTTTCTTGAATTTTAGTCTTAATCATTCCATGCTCTGTTTGAAGCTATTTATTTATTTGTAAAAAAAAAACCAATAAAAGATTGAATACATAAGTCACAAAGAAAGTCTGGAGAAAGAAGCAGTCAGTTAATCAATTAAAATATTCCAGAAGAGATCAATCACTTATTCTGAGGCCTGGGACAGAGCCAGGTTTAAAGGTCTATTTAAAAAAAGGCCAGGTGGAGGTGGGCATTTGAATTTCAGATTGAATGGTGTTCTGGCAGACCACAATAAGACAGAGAAGCCTGCTTCCTGCATCCCAATAGTTGATATTGTTTAATTGATGGGACCCACAGCGTGCTGGGTATGTTAAAATGTATAGGACAGGCCAAAACCATGGATAAGTAACCCTCAAATAATCAAAGTCATATCTTTATAGGTGATAACCAGAACCTTGAATTGCATCCTGAAGCATATTGACAACTAGTACAGCCACAAAGTACAGTGTTATGTGAGCATATAGGCATACCTGGTACATCAGATAAATTTGTACAAAGGCTGCCTTGGGCATAGTTGTCACCAGCTCCTGCATGCCAGTCCTAAAAGGGGAAGTACAATTACATTCAGGACCAAAGATGGAACCACTCCAAGCTCAGAAAATGAAAACAGCCTCAGACACCCAGTCTTGTCAGGCTTGAGCCAAAGCCTGTCCTTCCCCACCAAAGGCCAAACATTTTCCAGACATTGACAGAGGATCTTGACAGCATCACCTGGCCAGACCAGAGTCAAAATGTGTAATTGGGTATCATCAGCACAGTAATAATACTGAATCTGAGGCCAGCAGATAACTTGTCCCTGCAGTTTCATGTAGATGTTAAATAGAAAGCTATCTTTTCTGTGTATATACATCATACAATATCTTTGTTTCATCCTCATTCTTGCAACAGTCATTCTTAAATGCATATTTTTTTTCTTTCATCTGTATCCTCATCCTTTTTGGTACTTTCCACTATTGTGCATAACATACTTTGCAATATAATTATTTTTATTCTTTTCTGAGCAACTTCCATATTTTATTTTGTGAGTCCACTTTCCATTAATGCTCTCTAAAGACTAATTTAGTCTCTTACAAACACTTGCTTTCCTTCTACTTTTTTGATGTTCTTTATTAAATCATTTAAGTTCACAAGGCTACTCAACTCACAATGACTCTTGGTGGCAAAAATATGTCCATAGCCAGAGGGAAGAGAGACATAATAAACATAATCTAGTTCAAGTAGGTGTATACCCCACCCTAATCCAGATTAACTCATTTAAGGTTAAGGCATCAAGGCTAACTGAAGGGATAGGAGGGACAGGGATGCTGAAACTTCTAGAATGATACTGTCCCAGAGTTCAGGCACCACAATAGGGAAGGCGTGCTTTCTAGGTTCCATCAGATGGCATTGTTTAATAGATGAGATCAAGAGCATACCGCCTCTGTCCAATCTTACGAGTCAGCATTTTTGTTCAATATCTATTTTCCTCTGAGATCTTGTCTTGGCAACATTGTCAATTAGTGGTCTTTCCCACATTTAGAACCCCTTATTCTGTCAGTTTTTCATTATAATCAGTCCATGTTTCAGAACCCTTAACTTTTACTAGCACGAATTAAACTAGTGAAATAGCAAAATAGTATTATGGTATTTCAGTGTCAAAGCTGTAGAAGGTGAGCAGGCTAAGCATAATGGCGGGGTTGCCAGTTTGGAGTCATTGTGTTCTGCCAAGAGACTCAAGTCCAGCCCCCCCCCCCTCCCGCCTGTAAATTCTGTTGATTCTTATCTGGCACCAATTTGGCTTGACTGTTAGTAGATCAGATTCTTGTGTATAGATAGCCTGTAATAAACAGTGCTTTGAATTCAACTCTTGTTCCTGATTACTAGCTCCTGACAAAAGCACTTTATAGGTTTAATAAGCATTTAATCATTTTATATATTTGATTTATTTATTTGCATCCTGCTTTTATTATTTTTACAAATAATTCAAGGCAGCGAACATATCCAACTCATCTTCCTCCTCCTATTTTTTTTCCATTCCCACTCTCTCCAATATTGGCAATGTCTTCCGTTATTTAGGGAGTTACAAAAGAACTGAAAGCGGTTTATTAATTTTCATTGTATGAGGTTTAATTGGAACCACAGTTAATTGATTTTTAAAAAGGCATTGTTTCTCTTGATAGTTTTACATGTTATTTGGCCTGGGTGCTAGGTCAAAGACAGTGAGTAAAATCAATTATCTTCATGTTATTTCTTACAATACAGGAGATTGCTTTGCTGAAAGAGGAGGGCAATGCTAAACTGCAGACTATCATAGCTGTTGGAGAACATTTGAAGTGTGACGATAACAGCAAGAACCTAGCTATTCAACAGATAGTTTCTAATGTCCAAAAGAAGTGGGACTCCACTATTCATCTGGTTATTGGCTGTCTGAGGTAAGTAGCCTAGATTACACCATGAAAATTTCCACTGAGTTGAAAATGCAGCAGAGCCATTCTATAATAACATCATCCAGTGTAAAAGTCCTCCAGAAACTCTCCACTCAGATAATATTACTGAAATTGGTGGAAAACTGAAGATTTTTGGCTGGAAACTTTTAACTAATCACTACAAAAAAATTATAAATACATTTTTTTCTTTATTTATATTAAAATATAGCCCATTCCTTTATTGCATATGGGTTTCTCAAGGCAAATGAGGGCCATTAAAATGAATAAAAATGAAATTAATTTTAAAAAGAACAAATTTAATTACAAAAAGATCTGGTAAAGAAGGCAAGGACCCCAGAAGTTGATGATTAAATGTATTTTAAGGTTGTATGTATACTATATCTATTAACTTATTTAGCATTCTACTCTGTTCTTGTGACAAACACAAACTTTTTGCTTTTCAACATTACAATAAGTTTGTCATTTTGTTCTCCTACATATTCAGTGGTAAGTTGTTAAACTGATATTGATTTTTTCTTCCGTCAAAGGGACCAGGAACAACTCCAGCATCAAATGGAACATGTGAAGCAGACAGAAGATGCCATCAAAGCGCTATTTTATGAAGTAGAGAAGCAGGAGCAAGGCTTTAATGTTGATATTCATCCCAATTCACAGGAAGTACAAAGTCAGTTAAACAATTATTCTGCACTTCTGAAAGAAATTGAAGGCCTAACGCCTCTCTTAAATGAACTAACAAAACAACGCAGTTCTTTGGAGACATGCACTAATAAATTGAGTGCAGAATCATCGATGGCTTTACAGCATCTCTACAAATGTCTTCTTAGCCGATTACAGGTTGGCATCATGACAGATTATTGATCTGGAAGATCCAGAATGAAACTCTATTAGTGTATTTTTTGTAATATAAATGTTCATTAGATGTGGAATTAGATTTGATTCAAACAAACAGGTAGGATAGGATGAAATGGGACCTAGACCATGTCATTTCAATTACCAGTTGGGTATATTTATTTTATTTTATTTATTTATTTGTAAAAGTTTAATTAATTATTAAATTTATATAGCTGCCTAACTCTCACACAATGATTCTGGGCAACTATGTAAATTTGTTTAATAAATAAAATATTGTATATATTTGTAAAATATTTTTTTATTTGTATATGGGTTCAGGAAGATAATATGCTATTTCTATGGAGAAGTCTTAACAGTCTGCAGAAAATACTTTATTATATTGGACAACTATCTATGCATGTTGGTTTTGATCTTGAGTTTCTCCTTAAATTGCAGAATACAACAAACCTCTTGGAAGGCTGTGTAGAGGGGCACCAGCAGTGTGAAGAGTTGACAACCCTTTTGATAACTTCCCTAGAGGAGCTGTGGGAGCCTGTGGGTGCAGAGCAAAAACAGGTCAGGAGAAATTTTGTTTCCAGCGAATTTGAAAATGAATGAATTAGAAAGAGTAGCAATGTAATAATAATGATAACATATTAAACTTGTGTGCCTCCGAATACTGAGACTCTGAATGGCTCACAAAAAAAATCAAAGAAATTACAATAAAATCCATTACACATAAAAGACAAAAGACAGCAAGCACAATGAAGTGGGGGGGGGTCTCACTCTCCCTTGCCAAAGACCTTAATGAAGAGCTAAATTCAGGGAGTAAGGAAATTTGGACAACAGTGTTTCCCTGAATAAAAATAATGATTGATAAAACAAGAAACAGAAATATTGAAAATTAGAATTTTATGAATCACATATTTTTATTTATGACTGATTGTTGGTGCAGAATTTTTATCAATGTCAAGTGCTTTCTAGATTGCCACATGAACAATTAACTGAACAAGGGTAAAAAAACCGTCTTCCTATGTGCTCCATGGCTGCTTTCTTACACAACTGAGTCATCTTACATAACTTATCTAGTAGTCAGATAAGTCAGCTGGGAATCAAGTAAAAGTAATTGATATTCTTTTTAAAGCAATTTGGTGTCAATCTCTTATGAGCAGCACCAAAGCTCATGTGACCTCTCACTCATTTCATTGAAGAAGGTAGATCCGAATGCGCGTTCCTTTGGGAGCCTGGTGCTTTCTCTTTTACAGACAGTCCTCAACTTACGATCCCAAATTTCTGTTGCTAAGCGAGACAGATATTAAGTGAATTTTGCCCCATTTTATGACCTTTCTTGGCAGAGCTGTTAAGGGAATCACTGCAGTTGTTAAGTTAGTAACACAGTTGTTAAGTGAATCTGACCTCATCAGAAGGTCACAAAAGGTGATCACATGACCCTGGGACATTGCTACCGTCATAAACACAAGTCAGTTGCCAAGGGCCTGAATTTTGATCATGTGACCCTGAGGATGCTGCAATGATCATAAATGTCAAAAATGGTCATAAGTCACTTTTTTCAGTGCTGTTGTAGCTTTGAATGGTCACTAAATGAACTGTTGTAAGTTGAGGACTTTATGTATTTAAATGAATATGGATGTCGGTTTCTATGCAAATCAGAGAACAAGCATGATCTCTGACAAAAAAGTTGCCTTTTGTTTACTTTTCTTTATGAACTGTCAAAATACTTTATGAAAAATTTCATGAGTGATTTATCCTAACTATTTTATTCTCTCTGTTTGCATATTTATAGAGGGCGATAAGATTGTTAACTGCAGATTCTCTGTCATTATTATCTTCTTGCCTTCCTTTTTCACTTAAGATACAGTATGATATTCTTTGTCAAGCTGAAGACAAACTACAGGAAGTTGTTGCTCTAATGGACTCCAACAGATTGCAACAAACATGTACGAAAGATGAGATAGATGCACCCCAACTTAAGCCGAAGCACCTTAAAACAAAATATGGACTTGAGCACGAGGCTGAGGACATCCATAGTGATATACTCGAATATAAAATACTGACCAGAAAGGAGATGGATAATGAAACAACAAACAGAGAGAAACCGGTAATTTCTAGCATCCCCTTTGTTCCTCAAGAGATTAGTTGTGTGGAAGAAATTTAGTAATATTTAGTAATATTTTGGGGTTTAGTATTTAGTAATATTCTTAATTGAACTTTATATAGGAAATAAGGAGTTTAGCAAAAGTCATTTAATATCATTTATTAAAAAAATAAAATTGTGCTTTATAGGCCTGCCTGGAGCTTTTATTTTTAATTGAAGTACAGGGTAGTAAATACTGTAGATAAATCTTCCTCTGTAATCTTTAGAGCTGATCAGAAGCAGGCTTTTGTTTAGAAGTCCGGAGTAGTATTAGAAGCAATGCATGCTTAGGTATTTTCTTCTGTGCTAAAAACACAGAAATAAGGCATTGTTGAAGTAAAACACAGATGTGTAAGTAGTTTTCAGTGAAATTACAATTACTTAGCAAATGTTGGGATTAAGTGAGTCGCCTCTGCAAAATGGGCATCATAGAAGTCTAATAATAAATAAACTAAATAAAAAAGATGTAATTTACTACTCTGAAAGGTCAGGAGCCAGAATTGGAAAGTTGCCAGATATAATGCAACATTCTTTTTTTTACCTTTTTAATCAGACTTGCAGTCATATTCTTTTGACGTTTTGTACAATAAACATCATTCAGGGGTTAAAAGTTCTAGATCTTATTAATTTATTAATTTTTCAAACTTATATAGACATTCATTTCACAAAACAAGTGACTCTGGACAGCATACAACATGTTAAAAAATAATCATTCCTAAATAATAACAGTTATTAAAAACATTAAAAATTATAGAACACAACTTTAAAAAAAGGATAAAAGTATGTTAATAATAACGGAGCTGTCTTACTATATGCCAGTTCTCTGGGCTTCCCAGGCCTTGATAGCACATCCAGATCTTGAGGACCTTTGGCTATTATTATCATACTATATTCTGAATATGAATATAATATATATTGTAATATAGTACAAATTCATATAATATGAATGTGAATATGGAGATGACATATAATAATTCTCCAATTTCTTCTGCAATCTTCATTTGACTTAATTATTTAATTTTTCTGTCTTTTGAAGGAAAATTCCTTCAGAGTGAAAAATCCACTGGACAGAGAAGCTCCAGAATTCTTTCCAGAATGGTTGACAAATAAAGTACAATTACCAAGCTCCTTAGCATTTGAATCTGAGGAGAGAGCAGCTGCAGTTACTGGGGTAATCTTTTATTCTCCCTGACAATCTTACTTTCAAACATTTGATAGAATGGTTTTGAAAGGGTGGATTTGTGCCGTTTCCATAAAATACTGGTTATGTTTTGGAATGATGAGACCTGGATTAGTAAGGGATATGACTTTACAGTCACATGTATATTCCTGTTTCTTTCCTTATAAGTTTGCTGTTTCTTTATTTTGAAATATCTGGTTTATTTATTCCCAGAATATAGCTGATAGATAATCAGAGAGCAAGCATCATTATAGAAAATGTGCAGCACTCAGACACAATTTAACTGTCCTGAATAACTCCTCTGAAAGTAATAAGTAGGGTTTTCTAATTCAATGTTCTTCAGCCACGTACCTAAATAAAAGTCTGTGGACAATCCTTTCCTGATACCAAATCCTGCACTCTTCTATAAAGTTCTATAGGATATGGACCAATTGGTTTATTCTCCATAGCATCTTCATGTATTTAAGGACATCTATAAAAGGACGAGCACTGAGTGAATGTGCTTCGAGTCCTTTCTGAAAACATTAGCCCATCTCTTCCATAGCAACAAATTTACCATTGCTGTGCTTTAGGAATTAGCCTGCTGCTATCACCTTCTCCTCCCACTCTTCCAGTGGGAAGAGAAAAATGTCCCACAGATCTTGAGATGAAAGAAGATTGTAACCCTCCACTGCATTTTCTTTCCCAGCAGCAGGAGGAAGAGCAGGTAAACAAGTGACATATGGATTGAGAGACAAACTCATATTCTGAGTTGGTGCCTCCACTGCTGTGATTATTGCCTCTTGCTGTTGCTAAGAAAGGAAGCATCTCAGAGCCATGATTGGTATTATGAGTTTATCATGCCAGCATTTTGTCATCTCCATTGGCTCTTGGCCCTTTTCTGGACCTAGTTCAAACTGTTGGTTTGATTTTCATATTTCTTCATGGCCTTAGACCATAGTGCTAGATGGATCTCTTGTCTCCTTGTGTGCCTGTCTGTATTTTTGAGATCATAGTGAAAAAAACATTCCTGTGGGCTTTCTTAGGACTAATATGCCGCCAGTATGTTTGGGCAAAGTATGTATGTTCCTGGTCTCTTCTATTAAATGTACCTGGAAAGTGTGCCACCTCTGTGGCTGCTCCTGCCCCCTGGAATAAGCATCCTCTCAGAGATACAGATGGCACCCACTCTCCTTGGTTCTGAAAAGCCCTTAAAGGCTGGCTTTGGTCCTAGGCCTGGGATAAATATGTTGTTGGGGCTGTCGTGCTGTGGGGTTGTTTTTGCTTTTAACTGTTTTAATTAGAATTAGTTTTTCTAATATACCCAGAATCTGCTGGAGTGATAAATTTAAATAAATAAATAAACAAACAAACAGGCTACAAAAATTGGATAACCAACAGAAGGCAACAAAGTGATGCAGACCACTCTTAACACCAAATTTTTGCAGTCTAGATGTGTAGCTTGCATTCCCCACCAAATAAAATGCCCTCTCCTATTTTGTTATGGTTTTGGCACCGAGTTAATGTCTTATCCAGGGGAGTTATAAATTTTTTGGCAGCAAGCCCATAGTCTTTAGATAAGCAGGAATATGCAAAGTATAATTGGGGAAACTAAAGCAGAGTGAAAGTTTACAAATGCAAAGCTGTTCATAATTGAGACCTTCATGATTCTTCTGGTACTGGTCAAGCTATATAATCCATAATACTATCTATATAAATTAATGAAATAAATTCAAGAGGTAGGCAAGCAAGGTAGTTATAGAATAGTTGCAGCAGACAAGACACAGTAGAAAAATACTCAGAACTAAGATAAACAGTACAAGAACCATCAGCATTGGATAATGACTTTGCTTATATCTGCCATACTGGGTGTTTTTCCTCAGGTTCAACTTGTGAAAAGCTGAACAATCCTGCTCCTTCTCTGGGAACTCTATCAAATCCATGGGAATAGTGTGTTAAAGATGCTTCATACCATAGGGCCAATGTCACTATTGTACATTTGTTACAGAATAATAGAGTTGGAAGGGACCTTGGAGGTCTTCTATCTAGTCCAATTCCCTGTTTAGGCAGGAAACCCTATACCATTTTAGACAAATGGTTGTCCAATATCTTCTTCAAAACTTCCAGTGTTGGAGCATTCACAACTTCTGGAAGCAAGTTGTTCCACTGATTAATTGTTCTAACAGTCAGGAAATGTCTCCTTAGTTCTAGGTTGCTTCTCTCCTTGATTAGTATCCATCCATTGCTTCTTGTCCTGCCTTCAGGCGCTTTGGAAAATAGCTTGACTCCCTCTTCTTTGTGGCAGCCCCTGAGATATTGGAACACTGCTATCATGTCACCCCCCCGTCCTTCTCTTCATTAAACTAGACATACCCAATTCCAGCAACCGTTCTACATGTTGCAAACATCAGTTGTATTATACTGTCTGCTGCATTCTCTTTCTCTGCTCCTGTGATAGCCAGTAGGGTACTAGGAGCTGCCACATGTCCGCTTCGTTCAACTATTGCTGCTTGCTCCAATGGAAGTGGATGCAGCTAGGACCAAAGGAGCCTTATGGACAAATAGAACAAAGACAGCTATCTTTTATAGAGTCAGAGCATAGGAACTTAGACAGCTCCCTGGTACAATGCCAGAGCACTAACATAACTAACTTGCATTGTCTATACAAACTGTTAGTTAGTGCCTATGGTTTCAAGCATAAGTCTTTCCCAGTCTAATTAAAAGATGTCAAGGATTCAGTCTAGCCATTCTGTATGTGCCATTTTCTATATTATATTACAAAACTAGCCCACTGTTGCCATTTCTGATAGAAAACAGCTTTGTAGATAAAGGTGTTTTCTATGCTGTCACACTGAACAGTGTGGCCTTAAGTGATCTGAGCTTTCCTCATGGATACTTTCTCCAACTGCAGCAAAAATACTTAACTGCAGAGAAAGACAAGCCAATAGCCCTTTTGTATGTCAAGCTGCTTCGTGGTGTAGAGAGTAAACAGACTGAATCTGGTTAGTAGGGACCCATTTCCTCAGAATTATAAGATTACTGCAATAGAAGAAGAAAACTTTTAGGCCAATTAATTTTGTCAGAGCTTTGAGCAACCTTCTCCATCCTCATAATATTGTTCCTTGGCGAGACGTCTGTACAGATGTGCTTTTCTCTGACCTTTACCACCCCTTTATTCTATTATTTTTTCACTATCTTTCCATTAAGAAAGCAATTGACATTTCCGTACCTGCTGTCCCGAGAAGGTTATGATTTTTCTCTCTTCCCCCTCCTTTCTCCTTCATTCTACTTCTATTTAGCAGGAATTGAAAGGCAATTTGATGGAAGCCCACAATTTCCAAAGTTCAGCAAGTCAGTGTGCAAAGCAGTGGCAGAAATCAGAGCAAATACTGGCGGATGATTATCCCAATGAATCTCCGCAACAGCAGCATGGTTATCAAAAGAAATTGCAAGCAACATGTGCCTGGCCAGAAATGCCTCAAACCATTTTGCCATTAATGAATGGAAAAGTAATAGAGGCTGACCCTACTTCTTTGTCCATTATACATCCATCTCCGGAAAGCAAGGTAATAATCTTTGTTGTTGCACAACTTCATTGAAGGACTTTGTTAAGTGCTATTCCTGTGCACTGCTAGCTCTTCATCCAGGATAGCCATTAATCCATAATTCAATCAATTTCACCCTTTCTCTTTTCAGTTTCCAATAGTGGAGGGTGGGCCACTGGTCCAGGAATATTGGTTCATGTGACACTGAGTAGGATAAACTTCTCTTTACTGTTAATTCCTTCTAAAATAAGATTTAGCTTTTGAAAGGATGCTTGTTTTTCTCAGTTTCACATGTGCATTTTGAGGTCTTTATTTGACACAGAGAGAGAGAGATTTAAAAACTACAATTGAGAAAGAGAAACAGGAAAGAAAATGTAAAAAAAGAAAGAACCAGTAAGTGAATAGTAGAGAGATCTACAGTATTATAAAACTGAATGGTCAAGTAAAATATCAAAATAATATAACGTTTGTTCCACATATTTATGTATCTTACATTTTAAAATTTAGTTCTTTATCAAAATCAAATTAATATACAATTATTAAGGTGATAGTCAGGTTTAATAATATTTAACAAGAAAATGGTAAGAAAATTGAAGGGAAAATTCAACTTTTAGAATTTATTTTATTCTATTATAAAGTATTTACCAAATTTGAGGGAGTTTAAGTGGAAAAATGCTCTGACTTGATTAGGGCATTTCCAATAATTTTTTGAAGAATAAATCGTCTATTTTGGCAATTAATACTGGTGTAATATACCACTGATGAAGTATTTATTTACTTACTTATTCAATTAATTGCTTGCTGTAATCGCCATCTCAAAATGTCAACCTTGTATAGTAAACACAAAAGTAAAAACCAAAGGAAAAGCTCCAAGCAGCAATGAACAAGCATATTATATTAATTTATTTGAAGTGCAGTATTCATCATAAACCTAATATTTTTCTTCCATTGAAATTCCCATTGCTGTACTGGTTCCTCAACATGGTGCCCTGTTTGTATTTTAGGCCTTGGTACCTTGTCTCTGTTCAGCAAGGTATAGACATTCCAGGTTCCAAAAATGATTTTTTTTCTTTTTTCTTGATTCTTGACCGCTAAGGTGATCTTCTAAACACAGTTAATTAGCCAGGTGTTGTTGTGGGGCAGGCAATGTTTAGGGTACTTTTTCTAACCCCCTTCTTCATGTGAGGGTGGGCAGTTTTCTCCTAAAAGAGTTGTCCAGTCACCTTGGATGCTGTCAAACATCAGTGATGCCCCAGATAGAGACCTGACTGTCCGCTGTCCAAGGGTTGCCCACATGAAGGTTTGTAGTGATCATCTACATCTGTTGCTTCACTACTCCCCCATCATCTCAGGACTCAACAAATTAGGTTTGGACTGAGAGGATTTGCACATGAGTTGCAGCTGAAGATGAACCGCACAACAGAAATCTGTGTGATGGAGTTTAATCGGAACAGACATTGCATGGGGGCAGTCCCACTCTCTCAGCAGAAGAGACTTTAATTCAGTGGCCTAGAGAAAGGTTACGGCTGGAGACTTCTCCTGCTGCAGTGGATGACCAGAATGTTTTGTCTTGTCACAATCTTCGTACACCACAATGCCTGTTGGGCCTCAGTCTCCTCCATTCTGGAGTCTCTTTTTACAAAAATCCCATATCTCACTGAGAGTCGAAGACCCTCATCTGATTTAGCCTATCTGCTGAGATGGTTTACCAGGGTGTGGCCGTTGTACAAGTTACAGCTACTTGGAGCCACAGGTGAGAGCTGAGTGCCAGGTGGGGACCAAAGGTGAACAAACAGCCCTAAAAAAGACATGGCAGGACCTTCCACTAGAGGTACTACCCTTCCCTGAGCACTCTTTGGCTAACTAACTTTGCATCAGTATTGTTTCTAAAATACTATATCAGCAATATATTAGGTATGTTTTAAGCTATGGCTTTGATTAATATAATTATTAATATATTAATAGGAAGACATACATGTATATTGCAGAATTTCACATTTTTTTCTTCCTTTTTATTGTTATGTTGTTCTTGTCATCTGATCTTGGCTTTTAATTTCTATTATAAATGCATTGTTGTTGCTGTTATAGGACTGAACCAGAAACATTTTTTCTTTTTTGGAACTATGTGAGCTCTTTTGAGGAACCTTAGTTAAAAACACAAAATGAAACCTGGCAGTTTAGTACCTGGGAGCATGTTGCTTTTGCCCAATTCACTTGGGCAAAATGGGATTATGGACCTTAAGCAGCTCTTTTTCCATTGATCTCAGAGTTATAAATGTTATGCTTTCTTGGGCTAGTTAAGGGACTCCACAACTTCCTTGTTCCAGATTATGAAGAACGTCTGGAAGACATGATAATCTGGCATAAAATTAGGACCAACATGATTCTGACACACTATAAGAATTTGGGCAGAACATTACTACACTAATAATAACCAGAACAATGAATAAAGTGGAGAGGATGTGTCCAGCAAGATTTGTACTTGATACCTTTTTTCTTCAATTAAATAATCTGGATGATTTATATAGGAGTAATTAGTTGTTCCATAGATTACAATTACCTGTTTGGATTTCCCAGCAGAGTTATCCTGAAGACCAAGCAATTGCTGAGTATGCTGAGACGGAACAAAAGCTCAACAAAATGAAAATCTGGACTGCAGAGTTAGATATTGTATTAATGAAAGATCAACTGAGAGAAATAGAGGTATGGAAACATTTTAACAACATGAACAGGATAATAACACAAATGGTTCCCACCAATTGCATCCTTCTGCCTAAAATAGCATAAGAGGAGCTTCTGTGAGTGACCTCACCTATAATAGTGCTTAAAAGTCTATGAACCCATTTGAACTTTCAACATTTATGCATAAATATGACCTAAAACACGATCTGTTCTCCCCACAAGTTCTAAAAATAGATAAAGAAAATGCAGTTAAACAAATGAATGGAAAATTTATACTTGTTCCTTTATGAGAAAATGATCCAAAGCTATATCTATGTGTGGCAGGAGGAATAAAGTATATACGGAGATGTCCTTTCCCCTTAAACATTTAAGAAGGGGATAGAAAATATCATGGACAATATGGAGGAAATGGTCATAATGAGCTGAATGTGCTACAGAGGGCATTTTGCCCAAGTCCCCTTAAGCAGCTTCACTTGCCTTGGTGCCCTAGATGTGGACTTTTGAGAAGAATTTGACCATTTGTAGTTAGAAAGCATGGTAAATCAATATTTAATTTGATTCAGAAAGACATACAAATGAAAACAATCCCTTCAAAAACAAGACAAGCCCCACCTACCCCCTCTGATTTTCTTTCATAGGATTTGTATCTGCAGCTAGAAAAGAAGAAAGCTCAAGCTTTGTCAGTGTGGCCAGAACATTCAACTGTGGTGGAAGGAAGTGAGCCAGACCAGCAGGATGCCTGCAATGTTACCTCTTCCAGTTGGGACAGACTCCTGCAAGAATTAATAACTGTTAAAGGGGCCAAGCAGAATCAGTTTAATTTACTCAATCGCTACCATGAATGTCTTGCTACTGTTCAGTCTTCAATGAAACATTTCTTAGCAGAAAAAGAAAACATATATACGTAAGTTCCTGGACCAGGTTTCTTCATCAGTTGGATCTGATATAATTGTTACACCAGAGATGAACCTTTTTCATTTCTTTTGTAATTTGTTACATCCCAAAAGGCTTGGAATAGACATAGAATAATATGGTTTATACACAATGCTGAGCCATAAATATTTGAACCACCCTATTATGGCTTAGTACATCAACATAAGATAGGAATGAATAAGCATTGTAGTTGCAACAATTATTGCTATGGTATTATTTATATATAATATCACTCCTTTGAATGGTTCTGATTATATTTAAACACATACATATTCAAACCTAGTAATTACATCCAATGTATAGTGGACCTTCAATGAAATTTACTATATATGAAATATGGTTCAATATACCTGATTACTGATTGCATGTTGATTAAATTGACTTTACAAAAAAATTAAAGCTAGTTGTACCTATTTTTCTATTGCAGAAGGGGACCTATGGAAGACATAGTTCTTCTAGAGAATTTGAATAAATTGTTGGCTTCTGTACAAAATGAAAATAATCTTTTAAACAAGCTGAAAACTGAGCAAGAAAATCTATCTAGACATCTATCCATTCTGGACAGAGAATTAATACAAAGCCAGGTGGATCAAGCTGAGCAGTGGTGGAAACAAATGGGGGACTGCCTTCAAAAGAAACAGTTCTGTGTTGCAGCAGAAGTGGATGAGTTTAAGCTTTTCATGGACAAAGCACAGGAACTCCAAAGATGTTTGCAACAGCAACATGATTTGCAAATAGGCCTGAGTACTCTTGATACAGAAGAGCATTCATGCCCTATATTGATTCCTTTAGAACTGCGCATCCTTAAACAAAACATTTCTTTGTTAAAAAGAAATGCAGAAGTACAGATGAAAAGAATGTGGAGCAGTCCAGGAAAAATAGCCTTAGAGAACACAGTAAATGGTCTTCAGAGCCAAGTAGAAGAACTGGAGCAAATGACTCCTAAAGAGAACGTCCAGATATCTGACAGTCATCCCCAGACATATGAAATAAGAAAAGAGATAGAAGATGCCATTTTGGGGAACAAAATTTTAATGCACTATCTTGATGAAAGGGCAGCACTTTTTCCAGATGATCTTCTCTCACAAATTAAATGTTGTAAGGCAGTAATCAGTGATGCTAAAGAAAAAGAGCCAACTTTTATAAGGCTAGCAGATGAAGCCCAGCATGTTGCTTCTCACATGCCATCAAAGGAGGATTCTACACTTAGCATCCTTGCACATAAGTTTCAAACTGGTTACCAATTCCTTATTTTGAAATCATCTCAGAAGTTACAGCAGCTGGAATCTCAGCTTGGAAAAAGAGAAACACTTTTTGCAAATATAGAGAAATTTGAAGAACAACTTCAGAAGATCATGACAATGTCTAGTTTAGATGTTGATAAAACAAATATAAAGTCTGAGTTTGACCACATGCAGAATCTTTTAGAAAAGACTCCCAAGAAGCTTCAGTATATGGAAGCCCTTGTAGATGCAAATTGCAACAATTCATCTGAAGGATTAAATGCTTTTGAGCAACTGTTTTTAAATGATTGTTGGAGAAGTCTGAGAAATAGAGCAAACAGGGTCCATAGGGTAATTCAAATTAAGGGTCGTTTAGTACAACACAAAATGGGTGCCTATAAAAAATTCTCAGAAGAGATAAGGGCCTTGCAGCAGGATCTTAGCAATCTTTATTTTGATGAGCTGGAACTAAGTCCAGAGGAATTACTGTCTAAGAATCAAGAGATAAAAGATAAACTGAATATGTTCAAAGAGAGAACTTTAGCCATCCAGTCACGTTTATCACACCTGGACCAATACCAAGAGATTTGGAAATGGCTGGATCTGAAATGGGATACATCACTACTTGATGAACTGAAAGATCAGTTCTGCAAAGCAAAGGATAACCTTGAGAAGAAAAGTAAATGCCTGAAGAATTTATTTGCAGAATATGAAAGGCATCAGATAGTCCTAAGTGAGATTGAGGCTATAATATCTACTATTCAGAAAGAGTGTGGTGATTTAAAAGCTCTTACCAGTTCAACTTCTGAAGCCAATCTGATATCAGGAAAAAAATTGATGTGGAGAGTTGAGCATGCCAAATATATAACTCAGGAAGCATTCAAGCTATTCAAGAAAAATAAGACATTTAGTACCTCTCTCAAAAAGGCCAACGTGCAGCAAATAAAGACCTTAGATACAAAAATAGATGGGCTGGAACAAATGATCCATTCTATGATAGTAGCTAATCAAGAAATAAGCAAGTACAAACAAGGTTTCCAGAGTAAGCTGGGCCACAGCTTGAAGACTTTAAAGCAGATTCAGTCTGAGCTCCAGCAGCCTGTCCTACTTGACTTGAAAATTCAAATGATTCCCTATGAAATGATGTATTGCAAAGTGCTTAAAGGTGCTATAGAGGCAGAAATTCATGCTGCTGAAGATATAATAACTAAAGAGAAATCATCTACAAAACAAGCATGTCTCCATTCTGAGAGTTTAGATAAAGAAATAGAGGAATTCCAAAATCTGAAAATACAACTGAAAGCAGACTTTGCTAAACATACAGTAAGTACACTTGGCAGTTTTGTTTCTTTGTAAACAACTTTGCAATCTCTGGTTGCTTCCACATAAGGATTAATTATGAAATATGATGGTTTCTTCATCTATATTTTACATGATATGCATTTAACAGTTTTTACTTCTAGATCTTGTACATTCTCTCTCTCTCTCTCTCCCTCCCTCCCTCCCCCCCACTCAAGATAAGTTAATAATGCCACAATTGCACTTGCACTGTGACTTATACTTAAGTTATACTGAAAGAGATTGATATTTTGTAAAAGACTGGTGATACTACTAAAACAATTAGAAGGAATTTGTAATTTAATGTAATAAAATGTCCTGTGGAATCCTTGGAACTCTCTGAGCTTAGTTGTTTCCTTGCAGATGTTTCATTACCCAACTAAGTAACATCTCAGTGCTGAGTATTGCATTACATTGCAGTATAAAATGTCCATTATTAAAAGCTTATATTTTTGACAATGCTTGCATTTTTGACAATGATTGTAGTGACTATCTTGATACTTCTCAATGCTTTTACTCTGACATAGGTACAGTAACAAAATATTCATATCCGTGACTGTTAATGGCTTGCCATCCAAAGGACTGGCTTCTTTTCTATGACCCTGCCAGTTTATTGAGATGTTTGATGGATTTATAGAAGTTGATAGCTGTTATGGACAAGTCCATTTGCCATTTGGCACTTGACTTTGGAATGTCTTTCTCACTGCCAGTCTCCAAAAATTTTGGGACACATTAACATTTTTATTTAGAATAATATATGATGGGTTTTAATAATAAAAGCTTCTGGGTGCTTCTTTGATAATAGATATTTGGTTGAGATTTATATGTATTTTAATAAAAAGTTATTCAACTTGTTTTCTATATGAACTAAACCGCCTTTAACAAATTTGATAATTCTGATAATTTTCTCCTGACCTTGTCAGCCTTCCATCGTTCAAATAAATATTTTCTGCATTTATTAAATGCCAATTTAAAGTGGCAAAAAATTAAAGTTGGTTAAAAACATTTAAAAACAATATGGAGGCTAATAAAAATACTTATAAACTAACTATAAATTTAATAATAATCATGCAACTTTAAAAAAAATAACAGCTGACAAGTGAAATATGCAGCAGAACCTTTTTTTTCAATGCTGTTTTAACTTGGAAAATTGTTAAAAACAGCAAAAGGAGAGACTAGGCATCTGTAGGCTCTTTGACCATCAGTTAAAATGTCCACCAGCTAACAGATATGGAGTTAGATCAGGCTGCAATGGTATGCCTCTGAACTGTAGTTCAAGAAAACATTTGGGAGAAGAGAATAGTTTTTCAGCCTATATAATAACTTTGCTGTTAATTATTTATTTGCACAGGGAGCTTTAGATGAAGCTTTTAAAATGGTGAAGCTTTACAACAAAGCTGTCGAAAAAACTGCAGATCTCCTCAGTCAGTGTGAAGCCTTTCTTTCTGTTCCACTACTTGATTTACATAAACTAGAAGAATCTCATCTTGACTTTGCCAAGAAGCAAGAAGAATCTGAGACTGCAAAGGCTGAAATGGAAGCATTAACTTGTACTTTGAAAAAGTCAATTAAATCAAAAGCCAAACTGCAGGTGGAGAAAATACTTGATGATCTAACTACTAAGAATTTGGCAATAAGAGAGCAGAGCCAAAAGAGAAATTCTTACATACAGAGGTAGGATGAACATTTACATAATTTCAGGGATATAGGACATTGCCTTATGTGAATCAGAGGACTGATCCATCTAGCCTAAAATTGTTGGTGCTTATTAGAGTTAATGATGAGAACAATTAGTCCAGGGTTTACCATCCTTACCTGGACATGCTAGAAATCAAACTTACCATGTTCTGAATGGAAGGTGTGTGTTGAATCTTTGAGCTACAACACTTTTCCCAATTTGCCTTGTTTATGTTATAGCCTCCTTTCCCATAAAATACTGAACATGTCGTACAATGAAAACACAGATATGCAGTATAACAATGTTAATTCTCAATGTACAATTTCTACTTAGCAGTATCATCTTCCTGCCAATGCCCCTTTTATTGCCTCCCATTTTAAAGTCTTTTCTTCTCTTTTACCCAGAAGGTGATTGTCCCTTTGGTAGCTTTTTTCTGAGCATCATCTCCTTATAAGTGTCTTAGTTAGGATGTTCAGGTAAAGCAGGTAGAAAAGCTGGCTCTGAACAGTATCTATGCTGCTTTAGCCTGAAATGATACTTTCTAGGCAACAACATCTTTCATTCATGAATCACGTATACCTTTGGTTTCAAAATATAGATTGATTCTTTAATACTATTGAAAACTTTGAGAGCTGCAACAAAGTGCTATAACATATAGTGCTCTTTAGTAAAATTCCAGATAGCCAACCAGCCAACAGTTCCTTTACTAGAGAATTGAAGACATGAAGAGATAAAATTGAGAAATCATGACTGAGCTATTAGCTGGTCACAGTTTATTATGTTGCTCACCTGCTCATGATTCAGTAAAACACACCAGCCTAAAATGGTGGGTCTGGAAATTCTTGTGCATTCTTTAATGAAGTACTATGTAAAATGATTGGCAAGATCTGCCAATTTCTCTCCTTTATTCCAGTTTTATTTCTACCAGCAGTTAAAAGCTGACAATGCATAATTATATTATTTGGATCAATTTAACTAGTTTTATTTAAATACTCTTGCATCTATAGGTATATGGAAAAATATCACAGTTTCAAAAACTCCAAAGAGAGGATATGTATTGAGCTTAACAATGCAGAAAAAGTGCTTTGGAAGTGTTTATACTACATTCCAGTATCCTACAAAGAAGCTTTAGAGCATTCACAACAAAGCAAGGTGAGGACTGTCATCATCATCTCCATAATTTAATATTTTTATATATATTTTTAATAGCTTATACTTTATATGTCTTCAGAACCATGTTTACAATAGAGAATTCAATGCACCTCACAGCTATAACAATTACAGTATTTGTATTCCAAATAGTTATTAATGTTAGTCTTCAAAGGTTAGCTGAACTTAAGGTCAAAATGTGAGTAATGGATGCAAATCTGTATTAAACCTGAAACCAATGATTGCAAAGAAACAAACTCTTTGGTTACTCCTTCCTTACTGTGAACTGCACAATTTTAGATACAGATTTGCTGCTTATTATGGGGGCTTGAGATACTTTGGCTTGACTGTCGCAATTTGTTTTTTTGTACTTTGCCTTTTTTCTGACTAGATGATTGAAACTCACAATTTAGACTTTATTATTGGTACTCTCCTTTATAGATGCTGTTGTCCCAATTACTTTCAATCAAAGAGGAGTTAATGAAGTTGAGGCGAGACTCACAGTCGCTAAGCTTGATCTGCAAAGAAAACGACGGAGTGCTGATTGTACCCTTTGTATCAATGTTGTGGCTGAAATGGCTCTGTTTATTCAGTGTTGCAAAAGAATGGGAGGGCAAATGTGAAGAACAGAACCAAGAATGGAAATCTGTCAGTGAAGAAGTGAGTAATATGGAAACACTTGACGGATATTTTCAAGCTCAGTTGTATGTGGACTTGTTTGATTGTCTTAAGTACAGGCAGGTTTAAAAAGATAAAACTGCCCGTTTTGTCACATAAGAATGAATAAAGGGTGGAATGGTAGTACAGGTAATCCTCATTTAACAATGTAACTGGGACTGAAAACTTCATCACTAAGTGTTCCAGTTGCTGTCATTAAGTGAATCCTGTGCAGTTGCAGCACTCTGCATTGCCATTTGCAACCTCCTGCCGGCTTCCCCATTGACTTTGCTTGTTGGACTTGGTAGTGAAAGTCACAGATGGGGATCACTTGACTATAAGATACCACAATTATTGTAATGAGAGCTGGTTGCAAGCACCCAAATCACATTCACATGACAGAGGAAGACGGTAAGGGCTACAAGTAGGAGGAACAATTGTTAGTCTCCTTAGACTTATATACCACTCCATAGTCCTTTACAGCACTCTCTGAGCCATTTACAAATGTCAACATATTGCCCCCAACAAGCCGGTCAGGATCAAACTCCTGACTGTGGGCATAGTTATCCCGCAATACTATGTTTTAACTAGTGCACCACCATGGCTCCTTGTTGAGCACTGTTGTAAGTTTAAATGGTCATGAATGATTGATTGATGAACAAGGACTACCTATACACAAAATCATACATGGTGTGGAGAAAATATAGAGGTTAGCTTCTCTTACTGGAATCTGGGGTTATTCAGTGAATTTGAATGGTTATAGGTTCAGTAGCTATCAGCAAATAACAGACATTGTTATACTTTGTATTAGGGATTGAATGTGATTTGGAATGAAGTGGCTTAAACTCACAAGCATTTCATGTAGTTGCAGATGCCTTATGCTCTTATTTTAAACAAAAAGAATATGTTAAAGCCATTATTATTTGTTATATAAAGGAACACATTGATAAGAGCAATACTGCAAATATTTATAGAAAAGTAAGTCCCCCTGAATTAAGTGGAACTTATTTCCAGATAAGTGTGCATAGAAATGCAACTTCAATTCACTTAGATGTCCTTTCCTTGTATCCCCCTCATCAAAGTTTCTCTTATTTGTGTTTTGCTTATTTTTTCTCTAGTTGGAACGAGAAACAATTATTCTAGACAATCTTCAAGAAGAGCTGCCTGAGAGCCTCCAAGACAAAAAACAAGAAGCAACCAAAGAACTGGAAGAATTTCTGGAATCCGCAAGCAGTTATATACAAAGTGTGGATACTGAGAAATTGTTGCTACGCTTATTACTTTGCCGATTAAGGAACATTCTGAGTGTCTCTGGGAGTGTCCCTGGAAAGGAAAGTCTTCCTATTCTCTGTGAAATTCAAAACATGCAGCAGCGAACAGAAGAGTAAGTATGAAACAGACTATTGCTGAGTGAAGTTGTACAACTTTTTGTACAAAGTTTAATTCTGATTTCAAAATACATTCTGATGGTTTTGTCTTCATTAACTTGAAGTTTGAGCTCCAGATTATCTGGCAAATATGCATAAGTTCCAGACAGAGAGCGGTATTTGTAACAAAACAAAACTAGATTTTACTTCTTCACCCAAGCCTTCCCAAGATGAATGCTGGAAGACTGTTTTAATATCTATTTACACCCAAGTTTTAAATGCATTTGTTTGATTAACTATTATATCGTTATTTCATGTGATGCTAGTACCAGTACTTTCTAAGTTAATGCACTTTGCTTTGCACTTCACTTGAATTTTGTTTTTGGTTATGCCATTCATGTTAATGAAATGGAATTGACACAAGCCTGAGAATTGCCTTGATTCTTGGCCCCTTATTTAGACATAACAGGTCATTCATTCACTTATTAATTCATTCATTAAATTTGTACATCTCTTAATTGACAACAACCCTGGGCAGTTCACAAGAAAACAGAAAAACTGTAAAACAATAAAAAAAATAATTGTAAAAATAAGCAAAGGAAAAAACTAGGAAGCATGCAAACACACAAAAGCCTAAAAATGGGCTATACCAGGGGTAGGCAACCTCGGCTCTTTTGTGACTCATGGACTTCAACTCCCAGAATTCCCGAGTCATCATAGCTATGCTGACTCGGGAATTCTGGGAGTTGAAGTCCATGAGTCATAAAAGAGCCGAGGTTGCCTACCCCTGGGCTATACCCTTCCTAGCTGAAAAGCTGGGGGAAGAGCCAGGTCTTCAAGGCCCTCCAAAACACCAGAACCCACCATGATCTCCTTCTCCGTCTTCTTCTTAATAGTATTTCTAATGGAATTTCTTCAGGCTCTGTCAAAAGGCTCAAAAAGAAAAAGAGGCCGCGCAGTCTGAGATGGTGTACCGGACCAAGTGCAGTGAAGACCTGAAAGCTATGAAGGCTTCATTACAGCACATCATATCCCAGCTCTGTGACATAGATTTGGAAACCCCTAATGAAAAGGCATTGAAACTTGAGGTTGGTAAGAAGCTGCTTCTGTAGATGGTAGACTAAGAGGTTTTAGCAAAATAAAACATTTTGTATCCAATTCTTGAGTTGCAAAGTGGGGTATCATTGATCTCTGATCCTTCCAATACTCTGATTCTTCCAAAGTTATAATTATTAGAATTGTGTTGTCCTTTTTTGCCTTCTACATTTAACTGCTTAACAAACATGGTGCACAGATGCTGTCATCCATAAACATCTAACCAGAGGGGGAATGCTGTAGAATTTCTTTTCCATTGCGTTTAGAAAGCTCTTTCATGTATAGCTTGTTTGGATGACCAAATAAGCCATACATGAAGGAGCATTGAAAAGGCTATATAAAGAATCACTGAATTCTGGTATGGAGAAGATGGATAGATTATATTCAGAGAAAGTATGAAATGAATAATTATCATATAGCTTTTGATTAAACTTTTTTTCCTTTTTTTATTATTTCTATATACTTAATATAATTTATATATATATATATATTATATTTAAGTTTACTATTGTATATTAGAGTTAAAGTATGTTAATATTTGTTTGTATTATGTTTGGGTAGTTTTATTTAGATTTGGGATGTTATGTGATTATCCCTGTACTCAGTTCTGGGAAGTCCGGGGGGGGGGGGGGGGGAAGGGGATGAAGGGGTAGAATTATATAAAATCTGGTGTATTTATATGTTATAGATAAATAATGTAATGGTTTTTCCCTTTTTGAGATGAGGAGATGATCGGCTAGTACCCCTAAACTGCATCCGAAGGAGGTGGAAAAGAAGGTGATGGGATGTGTAGGATAGTTGGAAAGGAGGAAGGAGGAGAGAGGTGTGGGTAGGAGGGGAGGAAGGAAGAGGGAAGGTAGGAAGGTTGAAGGAGTGAGGGGGGATGCAGGGGGGGGGACCGCCGATCATTTCTGAAAATATATTGACTAGGTTTTCTTTTTGTTTTTTAATGAGATGNGAGGGGGGAGGCAGGGGGGGGGACCGCCGATCATTTCTGAAAATATATTGACTAGGTTTTCTTTTTGTTTTTTAATGAGATGCACCACATTTGTATTTGTTTATATGTTTATATGTTTATTTGAAAATTAATAAAAATTTGTAAAACGGAAGAGTCAAACACATTTAAAAAAAAAAAAAGAATCACAGAATGCCAGTTTTTGAACAGATTTTTGAAGGTGCTGTAATCCAAACCTTCGCATAGTCCAGAAATCCGTAAATGAATCTTTCCAGCCAATCAAGGAGACAATACCATTTACAGAGGTAATCTGTTCCACAAACGCCTTTCCCTGTTAAGAAACGTCTTCCAACATTTAGCCAAATTTTGTTTCTTTGCAGTTCTTACGCATACCCTTTATTTTCACATTTGTTCTCTAACTGTGAAATAAGAAACAAAATCCAATAGTTTGATATCTTGGAATTAAAACAAATAATTGTAAATGAAATGTATCTCTCAGCAAGAGATCCAAGTTATTTGGCAACAAAAATGTATTTCACGGTTGTTCATGCCAGAGGATGTAGACCAGATTGAGTTTCTCGGCCACAAATATTAACAACTGTCAAGTTTGTTTTATCCTGTGAAAATGATATCCTTCATGCAGAACTGGAAGGAGCTGTTTTGTTTGGATATTTTCATTAAGATGACACCAAAACAAATGGCCCAGCAAATGTACTTTTGGTCACTTTTTAAAAAATGTTTTTAGGGTTTTTTTCTCTTCTGAATCTGAAAAGCTCTTTATGGAGCTTAAATCAAACAAGCATTGTTTCTCCATTAGTATTTCATCTGTCAATAAGCCCTGACAATACAATGAAAAGTATTGGGTTTAATGTATTCTCAGTGAATTGAAAAGTATAATAAAAAAAATAAAGGAAGCATCTTTCAGGTTTTGCTCTGCAAAGTTTTCTCATGAAAAAAATATCTGTTTGTACCTCAGATATAGTGGGAGAGGTTATTTCCTCCAACCAATCTTGAAATAATTTCTAATTTTTTTTCCTCTTAGGAAATTCAGAGAGTAGTTGATAGTAAGAAGCAAATCATGGACAACCTACAAATCAAGTTCAATGAATTATATAGAATAATCCCAGTTGATATTGAAGAACATTTGGAAGACTGCAAGGGAATGTTACATGACCTGGAAGAAAAGGTAGCATCATCCTACTTGATTTTGAAACTTAAGGAAATTCTTGCTGAAGCTCTAGATTTATTCTAGTTAGTTATTGTTTATTCTCTAGAAAATTCCATCTAACCTTTATTGTTCACTATCCCTTTCACTAACCTGCTATGTAGTATTTGAAGAAATCCTCAGATAATTCTGTAAACCATAAAATACTGTGGTTGGTTTACTCTAGTACATTTGTAAATCCTGACTTTAGAAGGCTAGACCATCTTCCTAAGTCAGGACTAAGCAGACAACTTACAAACATTTTGGCTAGATAAGAATCTTTATTGTGGATAGGAATGAAGTCAAATCAACCCTGTCAGTGAAAATAAGTGTTTCTTATACCCATAGTGATTCAAAGCTTTTTTTTCCTGCCATTCTTATAAATTACACCCTCTTTTGCCTGGTATTGCTAGCCTTGACATAAGTGGTAGTTGAATGTGTAAATAACTACCAACTCTGGATTGAGAACCATTAGCTCTTATACTTTTCATACCACCAAATAATTTTATTACACCTTAGGGTAATGTACAGTTGTAAGCTAGATGTTAAAATTTAAACTATAGAAAAGGTAATTAAAATAGAGTGGGGATTTATTCATAATCTGAAAGTTTAGTTTTTAAGTTCATTTTCTGTTTTTCCCATCCAGGGACTGAACTTTTCTTTCTGTTTCTCTTTACTATGATAGGTCAGCACAGAATTCCTGAAAAATTCCCCTCACTACAGTACAGAGAAAAAAATAGAAGACATTAACAAAGGTTTGCAAGCTGTTGAAAATATGTTACAACAAAAAAGCGAGAACATTGCAAAAGCAACAGAAGTTCAGAAGGTAACATCCCACTTCTTTGCTCCGGATGAAGCAATGAGCTTTCCTTCCCAATTGATGTTGATTCTGCCTGTAGAGCTACTTGTTTAAACCAGACTTGCCTTAATCAGGTGTAAGCCTGGAAGCAGAGTGATAATTTTAAAATAGGAAGATGATCAGAGGACTAGAGACTAAAACATATAAAGAACGGTTGCTGGAATTGGGTATGTCTAGTTTAATGACGAGAAGAACTAGGGGGGTGACATGATAGCAATGTTTCAATATCTCAGGGGTTGCCACAAAGAAGAGGGAGTCAAGCTATTCTCCAAAGCACCTGAAGGCAGGACAAGAAGCAGTGGATGGAAACTAATTAAGGAGAGAAGCAACCTAGAACTAAGGAGAAATTTCCTGACAGTTAGAACAATTAACCAGTGGAACAACCTGCCTCCAGAAGCGGTGAATGTTCCAACAGTGGAAGCTTTTAAGAAGAGACTGGACAGCCATTTGTCTGAAATGGTATAGGGTTTCCTGCCTGAGCAGAGGGTTGGGCTAGATGACCTCCAAGATCCCTTCCATTATCACCATCACCACCACCACCACCACCACCACCACCATTATTATTATTATTATTATTATTATTATTATTATTATTATTATTATTATTATTATTATTATTATTATCATCATCATCATCATCATCATCATCATCATCATCATCATCATTATCCTTTGTTCTGTTATATGCAGAGAGCCTGGGATTTGCTAGACCTTTGGCATTATAAAATGAATGAACTGGATTCAGAGGTTCAAGATATAGTGGAGCAAGATCCCCACCAGGCTCAAGAATTGATGGATCACTTGATGATACCTCTGCAACAATACCAGCAAGTTTCACAGCATGCTGAGCGTAGAACTACAAACTTGAACAGGGTAAAAAGATGATTTAAAAGATCATTTGTGTTTGAAATCTGGATGGTTCTAGATTCCCTCCAGTCAGGACTGTATTGATCTCAGTTTTATCAATTGCACTGCGAACATATATTTTAAGGATGCAACTGTCAATCTGGCTGACAGGGTGAATTTCTACATGCATATAATTCCATAGGACCTGATAGAGCTCCACAGATCTGTGAGTGGTTCCCTAGATTCTGAATATATGGCATTATTTACAAAACTAGATACTTAACTGAGATCTCACAGTATGTCGTATTTCTTCCTTTAAAGAAAATAATCCTCATGCATCTGAAAATAATAACAAAAATAGACATCATATATGTAAAAGGAAAGGCAGATATGTCTGTTCCCTGAGTAACTAGTTATTCTCTTTTTATTTTAAAATTTTCTCCCTATTTTTAATATATGCCTATTTCTTCTTATATTTTAAACCAGAAATTAAAAATTAAATTTTTAACTGCTGTTCTATCGCCTGAAAATATTTAATTTAATTTAATTGAGACCTACAATGAGTATAATCTACTGACAAAAAAGTCAGTAGATAACATTTTTTACACTCCGTCTTCCTCCACAAATTGCTCCAGAGGGAATGATGAGGAGGTCCTATTGCATGAGTGGAAATTTGCTTGGGGATCTGGATGATCTTCCAATGTTTCAGATACCTGTGTATTAATTTGTGTAAAATAATATGTGATATTTTATATTAAAGGCTGCTAGCAAGTTGGAAGAATGTGATGAGCTCCTGAAAAGTATTCAGGTTTGGCTTGAAAACACCAACCGTCTACTAACAGAGGAAGTGAAAAGTGACACTGCAGAAGCTTTGAATAAACATGCCAGTGCGCTTGAGGTAAATTGATATGCAACTAAATAATGGGAGCCATTTATTGCTTCTCCTTGAGAGTACCTGTTGACATATTGCTGCATTGATAATGACTAGTATAGATACATGCGCTAGGCTAAGTAATAGCATGTAGCTCAGACATGTCAAACTGCCGGCCTATGGGCCGGATGCATCACGCCAAAACCGCGCCCACCCCATTGCCGGCAATGGGGAAAATGTTGCGATAGGTTGCGCAATGTCACATGACGTCACAGGTTTGACATGCCTCATCTAGCTGGTCTGCATGAGCTTAGGAAGCTAAACAGGGTCAGTTTAGTTAGTGTTTTGGTGAGAGACTACTAAGAAATATTAGGGGAGTAGGCTAAATAGGAAAGTTTAAAAAAATCTTGGAAAAAGACAGTGGCAAGCCAATATGAGGGGAAAGGTTTTACATAACTATGCTGCCATCTTCAATATAAGGTGAGGGTGCACTAGTGCCTGTATAATATATAGAACAGGGGTCTTCAAGCTTGGCCCTTTTATGACTTGTGGACTTCAACTCCCAGAATTCCTCAGCCAGTGTGCCTGGCTAAGGAATTCTGGGAGTTGAAGTCCACAAGTCATAAAAGGGCCAAGTTTGAAGACCCCTGATATAGAAGTATAGATCGTGCTGCAGATGACAGCATTTCTATACATATAAGATCAGAAGTAAACCTCATTGAATCCATAAGGATCTGGTCCCCCATAAATGAGTAATGGATAATTATTCATAAATGATTATCTTATTGAGGGTCTTATACCTGGAAATATAGTATTATGCTAATTGATACCTGGCTTTATATTCCCAACCAATTCATTTATGCACAGATTTTAAACAAATAAGCTAATTTCCATGTGTTGGATTTGATTGATTAATTAGGAAGAATTGAGAACCAAAACAAGCAGCAAAGCAACAACTAGGGTTTGCTTGAAACACAGAAGAAGTCACTACATAATTTGTGATTAAATGCCAGTGGAGTTCAGGCAGGAGATTATTTTAAATACCATCCTGGATGTTCCTGCATAAATTTATCAGGATTCCTCTATTTTATGTCCATTTTTCTTGAATATTAATATATTGGAATATATTGGAATACTGCATCCAGTTTTGGTCACCACGATGTAAAAAAGATGTTGAGACTCTAGAAAGAGTACAGAGAAGAGCAACAAAGATGATCAGGGGACTGGAGGCTAAAACATATAAGGAACGGTTGCTGGAATTGGGTATGTCTAGTTTAATGAAGAGAAAGACGAGGGGGGACATGATAGCAGTGTTCCAATATCTCAGGGGCTGCCACAAAGAAGAGGGAGTCAAGCTATTTTTCAAAGCGCCTGAAGGCAGGACAAGAAGCAACAGGTGGAAACTAACCAAAGAGAGAAGCAACCTAGAACTAAGGAGAAACTTCCTGACAGTTAGAACAATTAACCAGTGGAACAACCTGCCTCCAGAAGCGGTGAATGCTCCAACACTGGAAGTTTTTAAGAAGAGACTGGACAGCCATTTGTCCGAAATGGTATAGGGTTTCCTGCCTGAGCAGGGGGTT
>NW_015386517.1:189788-206174 GCF_001527695.2 Protobothrops mucrosquamatus
AGATGGCATTAGAAGATTCAGAACAAAAGCAAAGTATTCTTAGTGCCATTTCCCCAGAACTGAAAGAATTGTCCCCTTTAATTGAAACTGTCAATACGGTGCAAGAATTGACAGAAGTAAATGAGCAAGTTAAAATCTTACAGCAAAAGATAATGGAAACTCTTCCATGTATCCAGCACTTGGCTGATGTAAGTGTGGATTATCTAACAATAAAATGCTTTCTATTTGATTTAGTAAGGTTCAGATACTATTCTTGATGCTGATGATTTAGCCACCTATTTGCATGTCTCTTACTGGAATACAAAACAGACAGCCCTTGATCAGACAATTTTACTGTAGTGGGACAAGAGAAAGATCACAGAAAGATGAGATAAACTGAGACAGTGGTAGGCAAGAAAGGTTGTGCATTTATTTCAGGTATGTTCTTGGGAAAGAGAACAACGTAACATTATTTAAATATGGTACATGTGTCTGAAACACTTGGGACCAAAGAATAGTGAAATACCAACAAAACAGCAAATAGAAGGTGAAGCTATTCTTTTATTGGCCATAAGAGCAAAAGCATGATTTAGTCAGCATCACCTGGTTTAGCTTCATATAATTCTAGCTTGGGCCAGAAGTAAATTTGATATTGTCCTTGTGGTTCTCATAACATCCAATATATTACAGTCTTTCAGTATTAAAAACAGAGAATCAAATTTGTAAGTCTGTAATGATCACATGATTTAATGAGGGACTTCAAGTAAAATGGATGCAACTAACTGGTTAATAAAGGGATGCTTTTGGGATATAAATAAAGAAAAATAGGCTTTCTGAGTCTTATATTGCTATGAGTCCATCATTTGTTTTGCACTTAAGAGTCTTTGCAGAGAGTAAGTACTATGTTTGTTTCTGAAAATGTAGGATGTTGAAGCTATTGAATCTGAAGTAAAAACAATGGAGAAGGATATAGAAAAAATAAAGACTATATTGTCCCCATCTGAAGACACATTTGATTTTTCTCCTAAGGAGCATCTTAAACATTGTAAGGTAAGGCAGTTCACTTAAAAAAGGAACTGGCTAAATTGACATAGGAACAATTGTAGTATAGTATATATAGTGCTGGATTAGAAGCCAGGTATTTCTAAGTATTGTTATTCTTGAAGTATTCCCAAACTTTTAAAAATGTAATGATGGAGTTTTCTTTCTTTTTTTGCTGCTCCTTTATGTCAGTGCTATAATATTTTTAAAAACTGCCTTTTAACTCTGAATGGCTCATCACCATAAATTTCTACCATTAACCTTCCACCTGTAGCTGCCAAATAGCCTCCATCTGCCAAGTGAAAATGGTGGCTCATTAGGTGTTCAGTCAAGAATTGGGACAGTTCTGCAGGCACAAAGCAAGATGTGCTTTAACCCAAGACCCAAGGTAGAGATAGCAGTTTTATCTAGCCAGATGGGGCGCTTTCATTTCAGAGGTCATTTACATTGTGGGGAAGATGGTTTAGTGTTACAGAATTTGAGCCAATAAATTCTCCTGAGAGGAGGAAGAAAGGTGCTTGGATTCTGTTACTAGTGTTCCTGGTTCAAAGCAACTCATTGAGGTCACCATTTCCATGAGCAGAAGCTGTTTCTGAAATTAATTTTGGAGATGTATATAGTAGGGAGGAAAATGAGAGAGAAATGCAAATGGGTGTAATTCTCGATTCTATCTGAGGTATTTAGAAAATCATGCTGTCCTAGATTTTCTGAGATCAGATATGTGAAGTATTTTGAACATAAATATCTGAATTTCCCAAAGTGCTATAAGCATGCTGAGTCTTACATATTTCTTTCCTTTCCTTGTTAATATATTCTATTTTAGGTTATATTGGCCCACATCTGTCCCATGAAGAAGGCTCTGACTGAAATGCAATCCTATAAAGCAAAATTGAGATTGACTGGCATGAGAATGCAACCTCTTTCAGTATTCCAAAGAACTAAACAGCTTTTGAAAGAGCTGAAGGTTCTAGAAAGACTCACAGAGAAACAGAATACACTACTTGAGGTAAAAGCAAATTTGATTGAGTGGTAAATTGTGAATCTTCTTGGAAAATACCTTGTGATTTTTAATTATTATTTGTTTTCTGAATAAGATCATAACACAGGGAGAAGCTAGTTCTTGAATCTTATGCATCTGGTTTGGTTGATTATTTAAGGCACAGGACACTGGAAATACCTTGTTTTTAAAATTAACTTGTAGGAACTCAGTCTAATAATCTGAAATAATCATATATCATACAGCACAATCTATAACATACATGATCTGGAATGCACTGAATATATTAAAGCAACTTAAAATTGTATCATTCCTTTTTCTCACATGCACAGCAGTACAAATATCATTGACTGAGTAATCTAGTGATTGAAACACAGTGATCTTTTAATGACATACAGATAGAAATCTTTTTTTGCATATTATCTATGCATTTGGTTGAAATGAGCATAATTGATATAATAACAATGTGCATGCAGCATGATTGTTTCTTTCTTACTGCAATTTAGTTAGACTATTCCAAAATAGTTCTCAGAAGCTTACAAATGATGCAAAAATAAAATAGAAATAATAATCAAGCCCCAGTAACTTTAGAAAAACAAGTTTACTGTTTGCCTAAGACTGGTCTATACCAGTTTCCTGGTTTCCTAAGACTGGTTTGTACCGCTCCAAAGTATGGCAGAACATAGCAGTTGTTTAACCAGTCTTAAAGTATTGTGTGAATTCGACCAGTGAATTACTATTTTTTCTTTTTATTAATTTAATAATAAATACAGGTAGTCTGCATTTAGCAAATACAATACGGACTGGCAACTCAGTCATTAAGTGAAGCAGTCACTAAGTCAAATCATGGCTGTGTTTATGACCTTACTTCAGCTTTGCTTTGCTTTACAGACCTTCAGAGGTTATAAATATGAAGATTGGTCACAAAATTACCTTTCCATTATGGTCACAACTGCAAACAGTCCCCCCAAAGGCAGTTGTTTAATGAAGTCCACCTTATTTTGCTCCATGCTCAAGATAGTAATAGCAAAAATGTGGTAGCAGAAAATTAGGAGTAGATAGCCAAAGAATGCAGAAAATATATCATCTATTAATTTTTATAAAGAAAAACAAATCTATATATAATTGAAATTAGAATCAGAATGTGAGTATTAATAGTTTATTAGAATATATGTTCCATTATCCACCTCGAAACAGCTCATAATAATTGTTGGAATCTTGTTTTAGCCAATTGTAAAAGAGATGGAAGAAATTGAACAACAAATTGACTTCCTAAAGCAGAGCCAATTCCCAAAGAGTAATTTAGATGAATTGTCCATGGAAAATATGTGGCCTGTTCAAGACACCTTCTTCCTCAAGGTGAGGTTTATAAATTACATTGTATGCCTTGCTTCATTTACAATAGACAACTGTTGTGAAATTGCTTGATGCTATTATATTTACATGATTAGATCCTTTCTAATAACAGTAGGAATCTGTATGTTTTTGTATATATTGAATCATTTTTTGCTTCCCCAGAACCTTGGGTACAGAATCCAAAATCTCTTCTACATTTGTTTTGAATTGTATTTTCTAACATTTTCTAATATCAATATCAAATACATAAATTATAATCTTTAAATCATGTTTAATTTAAAAACTCAGAAAATTTGGATTATATAACTTGCCCAGAATCCGTTGGAGTGGGCGGCTATAATAAGTTCAATGAAATATTTAAATTTAAATGAAATAACTACAATTTATCACTGAGACCCAGTTTGGTGTAGTGGTTAAGGTGCTGGTCTAGGAACCAGGAGACAGTGAGTTCTAGTCCTGCCTTCCTGCCTTAGGTATGAAGCCAGTTGGGTGACTTTGGGTCAGTCATTCTCTCAGCTAAACCCACCACACAGAGTTATTGTTATGGGGAAAATGGAAGGAGTATTATGCATGTTGGTTGCATTAAAAACTCCCTTTTTACGACCCTGTAATCCCTTAATTCAGGGTAGAGTCAGGGTGACTGGATGGAGCTGAGCATTTACTGGCTGTATGCCCTTCCTGATGCCATACGGAGTTCGCAGCAGATATTTTTTCTTTGCACTCTAGGAGAGAAACATCTGTCGCTATCTAGGATTGAACTCTTAACCTTCCGAGTGGCTAAAATTCAATGCCACTCATGTTCGCTACATTGAATTACTTATAAAGTAATAAAGGCAAAAGAAAAATTTAATAAATAATTACAGGTAGTCCTCGACTTACAACCATTTGTTTAATGACTGTTTGAAGTTATGATGGCACTGAACAGAGTGACATATGACCGATTTTCACACTTACGACTGTTGCAGCATCCCCATGGCCACATGATCAAACTTTGGACACCTAGTAATTGCTATGTATTTATGATGGTTGTGGTGTCCCAGGGTCATGTGATCACCTTTCGTGACCTTCTGACCCGAAAAATCAATAGGGAAGCCAGATTCACTTAACAACCATGTTACTAACTTAACAACTGTAGTGATTCACTTAATAATGGTGGCAAAGAAGGTCATAAAATGGGTCATATTCACTTAACAGCTGTTTGGCTCAATTGTGGCCATAATTTGAGTACTATCTGTAAATGTATTTCTGTACTTCTGCACTTCTCTTTCATGGCTCTGTTCTTTTTGCAAAGTGGAACTCTGTTAGAGTTTTACAGCTTTCCAGCGCAAAAATAAGCCCAAAAAATAAGCACACATTCAAAATGAGAAGGAGGCATAGTTTAGAAAAACTTTATCTATAAAATATATATAAATATGATTACATACAGTTTCATTCAGCTCTGGGGAACATCAACAACTCTTAACTTGAAGATCAGAAAAAGACAACATAGAGAAGACTGAGACATGCCCAGACCTAGGCTGGATCACATGCCTCACACAACCAATACTGTGCCTTAATCTAAAACAGTTCTCATTGGCTGGTTTGTTGCTATAGCTATTCCAGTTCATAAAATTTCTTACACACTGACAACTGTGAGTAGCATACAACTCAGAGTATAATTATAGCATTTTTCTGAACATGATGACCTATCCCTGATTCAGTATACGGATATGTAGTAAAGAGCATGCTTACACATTCACAGGGATGATGTCCTTAAATCCTGCACTCACAATCCTTACTACTGCAGCTTCCCACATTCTGGGCTTGAGGTTCTGTCTGTCTGCTGTCACCATCTCTCTTCTCGGAAATATTTCTTCTCTTCATATTTTCTCAGGAGGAGGCAAGCAACATTTCTTCTTTCTACCTTCTTCCTTTTTGTAGGTAGCAGAGTGACTAAGTCGTGTGGCAGGCTAAATTCCCTGCCAGAATCTCTACAGATTTTAGAAGAAGGTATTATTATGTAATGTAAGGTTGAAGAGCGAAAAGTTGAGGAAAAATTGAAGAAAGGAATTTTCATAGATTTTCTGGACTTTGACTCTCAGCTAATGTTCCAGGCAGGAATATTCCATACAAGTAGAACAATAAAGAAATGGGATAGATCAATGACATACATTTTTAAAAGCTCTTATCTCATCACTCTCTCTGTGTTTCATTAAATAGCTATTTCCTCTAGTTTTTAAATGATAGTGCCATATTAGGAGGCCAGGTGTCTTATTGTGATGAAAGACAAAAGAGAAAAGCAAAGTGGAGCTGTCTCCACCCATTTTTAAAAGCTCATCTGAGAGGGGGGAAACCTTCCTGCTTCTTATTGGTCATTCAGATTTTGACTTTCTTGGAGTTTTCTGACATCAGTGTCTACATTGGCAAGGTAAAATTTGATCAATTAACTTTTTCTGATCCTCTTGTGATGTTGTTTACCCCTCCATTACAAAACATTAGGTATTAATGCCATTTTCACAATTCTGTTTGTCAAAATACACATCCTAACACTAGTATCCATGTTTTATTATCTATTACTTTCATTTAAAACTTAAAATCTTATGTTGCTCCTATTTGGGGAGATTGATTTGGATAAGAAACCATACTTGTTATCTCCTATTTGAATAGACTCACCTTTTATTGTTTGTGTTGCTGGTTTAGTCACAAGTGAATTTATGCATCCACAATGTCATGCTTTCTTTTTTATGCCTAACCTTTATGGAAAATACACGCTTGTGATTTGCCATAATGTATTCAATGGTTGTTTCAGAACACTCTTCTGGGTTAGTCATATGAATTAGCTGGCGCCGCCCAAAGTGCTAATTGCTTTAAGATTTCTTTAGCTTGTCAGAGCTTAATTATATTGAGACTCAGAGTATAAACAAAAAGGTGGCTCCAGAAGAGGTGAAAATTTTCTAATCAGAGAAGTCAACTATAGAGAATGTAATGCAAAAATAAATAAAAAATCTGCCAGGTAGCATTGTGCACTCAGTCACTTGTTTTAAAAGCTAAGAAAAGTGGAATAAATCATTTTTGCTGTGGTGGAGCTCAAACTGCTAAAATCGAATATAGAGTTTAGAAAAATCTGAATCCACCATAACTATGTCTGGATGAAACCCATAAATGTATCAAATTGTCTTGTTGGAATTTAGGGAGAGCTTACAGAATTGGTTAAAAATTCTACAACTTAAGACACCCCAACTCTCAGAATTTCCATTCATAATGGTCATTGCTGCAAATTTTGGGTACTGAAATCCCAACAGTTTCCATTTGCAGTGGGACATTATCAGGAGAAGCACTAGTTAAGCAAAGGGAGAGACTTTTCTCAATAGACCTGCTACTTGCACAATTCTAATATACTCATTCACATATGACAGCCAATTAGAACCATACTATTGGAACCCTGCTGAGCTATATAGATATGAAATTATTATTATTTAGATTGATTACAGCTGCCCCACTGGATGGATTACAACCTCCAAAACACAAAATATAACAGAGCATAACATTATAGAGGATAGTAGCCTGGAGAAAAGCAACGATGATAACCAAAAACATGGTAGGGGCTACATTAATATGCTAGCCCCAGGCCTGAGAACAGAGTCAGGTCGTAAGAATTTTCCAGAATCCCAAATGAGTGGACACCATACATATCTCTTGGATGCTATTCCAGAGGACCATCACCTTGAAGAATGTCCAGATAAAATTGTTTGGAATTCTTCTCAGATGGACCCACTTTTGCTGCACGTCTAGAGATATCTGGGAATGATTTGAGCCTGTTGGATCTGAGGAAGTAGACACGGTCTTTAGGACTGTGAGATCAGCCACCTGCTATTTAGATCCATGCATCTGTAAAAGAATAATTGTCTCTATTTCTAATGCTGATTATTCTATTTCTAAATGCCTGTTTTTATACATGCATTGTTTGATTGACTATTGCATCCTGCCCAGAACGACTTCTCATGAGATGGGCAGCTATATAAAATTAATAAATGAATAAATAAATTACATCCTCAATCCTGGGGGCCCAAACAATCACAGCCATAATTACTGAATCTTATAAGGATTGAGCTCCATATCCTTCACTTAACAGCCTCCAGACACTGAGTTAGTATGTTGACAGCTTCATTTGCATAGCCCACACTTGAGATGCATATTTAGCTGTGTCATGTAACGATGAAACCAACCCCAAGTGACAGATGAACTCACCAAGTAGTTTCATGTAGATGTTAAACAGCTGTGGGGGAAAGTATCATACCTTGAGACACCCTACACATAACCCACCCAGCAATTTCATGTAAATATTAAACAATAATGGAGAAAAGTGTTGTGTCATGAGATACCCACAGGCCTGATCTCCTCCCTCCTGTCAACTCTGATGGGAAATGACCACTGAAGAAGGAGGTGATCCACTGCAGAATAGTGCCTCCAATATTGTCTTCATGCTTTACCTTGGTCTGAAATCTGACTGTATCAGGTCTAGATAATTCTTTTCCTTCAAGATCCTGTGTCTATAGCTGCCATTTGATCAACTTCTCCCCAACATTTTCCACAAAGTGAAAACTGGAAACTAAATGATAATTGTCCAGGATAGATGATTCCAGAAATGGCCTTTTGAGAAGGAGATGCATCACTGCCTTCTCCAAGGCCAGAGAGACACCCTTTCCTGCTTCTTCAAAGATCCCATCCTTTGATTACCTCCCAAGCCATCCCCAAGTTATTGAGCTGACAGTTTGGGGGACTATTTCTATTTCGTCAGGAGTCACAGGATCAAATTCAGTGTAGATAATTGAACAAGACTATACCTCAGGCAACTAACTTGGATCTGCTAAGCTATAGGCCAACTTCAAGCAAATCTAGGTATCTTTATCCATCAAGTAGCATATATCACAACCCTGTAAATCAGAAGTCCCAACCTTGGGCCGTGGCCCACTACTGGGCCAGGGCCTCTTGAAGGGATGGTCAGTGCATACAGGTGTGTGTGTGTGCACTCACCCCCCACTCTCACGCTAGCGCCATCCAGCCCCAAGCGTCCCGCCAGCACTAGGGTTGCCTCGTTCATTCCGCCAGCATTAGTTCTGACCCGCCCTAAGCATCCTGTGGCGCTAGCACTGCCAGCCCCAAGCATCCTGCCAGCACTAGTGCCACCCTGAGCATCCCTCTGGCACTAGCACCAAGCCGAGCATCCCGTCGGCGCTAGCACTGTCTCATTTGTGGCACTCGCACTCACGCGGCCCTGTTTGCACATGTGCATGTGCTCAGACGTGGCTCATTTGCGCGTGCTCATGCACGGCCCATTGGTTCGTGCACATGCGTGCATAAGTGCCTGCTTCCCTTTTCAGGCTGCCAAACCAAAAAGGTTGGGGACCTCTGCTGTAGATGGTCCTGTTACGTTCACACAGACATTTGTAAGAAGCAAGAAATGGAATAATAGAGTGAAATGAAAAAGAGTAGCCCAAACATTTTGAAGTTGAGAGAGATGGAAAAGCTGAGTTACAATTAGTTCATGTGACCTATGTGCTAGATCTATATCCTCCCATTCCATTAAAATTGTACTCATTGGGAATGCTTTTGACCTTCAAATTACACCAACACTAGCAAATCTTCCTGTAATATGGGTAGCATACAGTTTTAATTAAAGTGGATAATTTAATTACTCCTTTATTAAGTTGAAGGATATCCACCTAATGCAAACAATCTTTGGTAAGGTTGCCAGCACGGAATAGGAGTGTAAGGCTTACCTGTATTGTATTAGGACATGTTTTTTGTGGTCTTGTATAAAAAAAATCACTTTTGCTAATTTTCCAGTCTTTCTCACTTGAAATAGGAAAAATGTTTTAAGAAAAGAAGCAGCTCTTCCAGAGAGGCAGGAAGTGATGCTTCTATCTTAATTAACCTGCTTTGCATAGTATTATGAGTAAACTCCATGCTATCTGTCACACAAGAACTCCTGACCACTTGCCCTTCTGGAATTCAGCTCCCAAATTCAGGCAGACAACTATGAACATTCAGAGTGCTCTTCAGTTTTCAATTGTCCCTCTAAGCTATGGCTGGCTGCATACAGATCCAGCAGGCTTTACGTTTTGTATTGGGTCACTTGGCTTGGTTCTCAGCAGTGCTAAGGAAATACTTTAATGCAAAGAAGGCACCCAAAGAAAATCCTGTAGATCATGCTACAGTAAGATATCACAAGCTGTTCACAATTTTCTTTCATGTTCCCATTTTAATGAGAAATGTCATGTCTCAATATTATTGTTCCGTAGGATGAGGAGGTGGAAAGAGTAAAGCAACAGATTGCCCTATTATGCCAACAGAAAGAGAATATTCTAACAACTATGAAGAATGCCTTGGTGGAACTTCATCAGAATCAAGAACCACCCGAAGCTGAGGACAGTGACTTAGAATCACTAGAGGAAAATGGAAGTGCTGCTGAGTTGCAGGTACATTTTGTTGTGTTTTTTCTTTTGTATATACCACATCATTGTCTGAAAGCTAAGGGTAAATGTATGATCAACACTGTTTCTTGCTGTAGAGAATCAGAAAGAAAAACCCTTAGACATAAGAATTCAGTGTTTAGGAGGCAATTAATTTTGGATTTAAAAATTATATTCTAATGAACAGAGTTTCAAAATTATTTTCACTGTAACTCAGAAGAAATGAAAATCTTACTTTACATAGTGATACTGTCCCAAACCAGTATATATGTATTAGGAGGGATTATAGGGCCCAGATTTCTCATTGAGAATTCAATATATCTGAAATGTAACAAAGATAAGTTTTTTCAGCTACTCCCCATTTGATGTTCTATGGCCATTCACAGTTCAGTCTCACTTTTTGTGGAATTTTACCTATTGCAGAGGGCAATATTAGGCTGCTATATAATAATAATAATAATAATAATAATAATAATAATAATAATAATAATAATAATAATAATAATAATAATAATAATAATAATAATAATAAAAAAGTTGGAAGGGACCTTGGAGGTCATCTAGTCCAACCCCCTGCTCAGGCAGGACAGCCTATATCATTTCAGATAAATGGATGTCCAGTCTCTTCTTAAAAACTTTCAGTGTTGGAGCATTCACCGCTTCTGGAGGCAGGTTGTTCCACTGGTTAATTGTTCTAACTGTCAGGAAGTTTCTCCTTAGTTCTAGGTTGCTTCTCTCTTTGGTTAGTTTCCATCCGTTGCTTCTTGTCCTGCCCTCAGGCGCTTTGGAAAATAGCTTGACTCCCTCTTCTTTGTGGCAGCCCCTGAGATATTGGAACACTGCTATCATGTCCCCCCTCGTCCTTCTCTTCATTAAACTAGACATACCCAATTCCAGCAACTGTTCCTTATATTCTGCTAGCAGAATATAATCTAGCCAGAGACTATTCACTGGATACTACTTTATTTTTAATCACTCAAATAAACAAACCAATTAGAAATATTAATAATCATTCATGGGTTGTTTTAGCCAATCCATATTTAAGGGCTGCTGTAATAACAGGTTTGTTGTTGTTTTTTGTAATTATTCCAGTAATTGAAAACTTGATTGGCAATAAGATGATTCAAAGTATTAATATTCACATTAACTCATCAATTAAAAAATATATACAGGGGAGTGGGATGCATGTGTCTATGAGATGCTATTTTCAAACTGGGATTATTCCAGAGTGTAAATATATTGTGAAACTATAACTCAGAATTATTCTTCCATATCAGCATCTTCCAAGTGTTTCTTGCAACTTTCTATGCTAGAAATAGGACTACATTTAAAATTAAAAAAGGAATCAATCCAGGATATGAGACATTATATAATAGTTGACTTTTTAAAAAATTGAATTTTGTAAAGAAAAAGTCAGAATATACACCTAGTGACAGTGCTGAAAATCAAAAAAATTGAAGAACTCATCATTACATAAAAGCCATAGCTTAAATATTTGGGAGACGTATGTATTTTTTTCCCCAATAACTCTTTGCTTTGGCACATGTCCACCAAACATGGTAATAAGTACCTGACTTGTGTTTATATTTTCAACATCTATCTGACATGTTTTTAAACATTTTTGCTAATCTTGCTAGTGGCAAGTGCCATCTATAAAACATTTTATGTAAGTTTTCACCACAGCTACTGGATACATTAAAGATTATAGGACATATATGAGACTTACTTAGTTAATTAAATAACCTAACAGAAACTTTGCAGGAGTGAATCCCTGCCCTGGGGAGTGGGATTGGAATAGATGCCATACATCAGGGTCCCCAATCTGTGGGCCACAGCCCACTACTGGCTGTGGCCTATTTGCAACCGGGCTGAATGAGTGGCTGGCTGGTGTGCATGCATGCGCACGCACAGCCCCATTCACACAAACATCACCGGTGCTCACAGCCTCACTCGCTTGAGTGTCACAGGTGCTCTCAGTCCCACTCATGCGAGCAACAGGTACTTGTACATGCTCACGCACCTGTCCCCCACAAAACCATCTCCTCTTCCCCCCTCCGGGCCGCCAACCCAGAAAAGTTGGGGAACTCTGCCATACATGGTCATTTCCAACCCTTCCATCCTGTATTTTTGTAAAAATAAAGTAGATATTTAAAAAAATGTAGAACAACTTAATATAGCTATAAAGAAGCTGTGCAGGGATCTGAAACGTATTGTAACTGAAGGACTAAAAACATTGTACAATAAATAGATTTCTATGACATTATATGAGATCATGCCTACAAAACTACCTAATTTGATTATTTCTTACTAATTCTGAGAAGCATGCATATTATGTGTCAGAGAGGACATTTTAAAGGCTACAGCAATAACTGGAAGTTTCTTTCTCTTTATGCTACAGCCCAAAAAGCGAGGATCCCTGGCTCTTTTACCTTCCTTGGTTGAAGAAGCAGAAGACAATTCCTTCCACAGTGAAGTAAGTACACGGTGGAGTCTAATGAAGTTGAGTCTTACTAGAGAAATAAAAGTAGGCAATTAAAGTGAGCAACTTAGTCATGGCAGGGGCTGCTGCATTATACGGATATCTTTGGAAACAAGCAGCATAATCAGAATTGTCCTTCTTCTTAAATGCATATTTTGATTATGGCAGTATTATAAATGTCATGTCATTAGGAAATTATTGAGGATCTGGTTGTTTTCCCAGATTCTGGGGACAGGATGATTGTGGATGCCCTTTTTGTTTTACTCTGTTTTGTTTTGTTTTGATCTGATCTGTTTTGGCTTTGTTTTGGCATTTTGTCCTCCTGGTTGGTTATATTTACTATTTTAGTTGTGAGCTATGCTCAGAATTGTTTAAAAGTTGGGCAGTCTATAAATTATTTAATCAAAGTAAATAAAAACATCCCACGTGGGACCGAACCTAAGGGGAGTCTGCAGAATAGCTTTCAGTAGTAGCAAAAACTACTGCCTTATTCCACAATCTTTCCATAATATTTGTGGAAAGATGCAAATTGTTTTCCCATTGTCTTTACATTGGCAGATGCATTCAAATCTATTCCAAAAAGTAGATGCAAAGGGTGACTCCCATTGGTGAGGAAGGGAGTTTTAATTTGAGGTTGCAGTGAGATTTGTGTTTTCTGCAAGCCCTTCATGTTTTTCTTAAAGCAAAATATAACTGAAATGTCTGATAGGCATCTTCAGTTAAAATCTCCATTGCCACAGACTGTCTTTCATACATAACTCAAAGAAGCAAACCGTGATGTAGCTTTAGAGAAATCTTCTAAAACAAAAACTAGTGCCAACTAATTTTGGGTTCTGAGCCTTAATTTTATATTCAGAATATTCTCCATAATTATGAATTGCTTTCATTAACCCTTTTATTGCCCAGAGTGCTTTCTGCAAGCTTTCTGCGAATGAGGAGCAATGTGGGGAAGAAATTACACTTTTTTTTTCTGGCTCTAAATATGGACAATAAAACTTAATAACAATTCACAATATGAACCATCCATGGATAATACTGCTGCAGTTTTTCTCATCCCTGTGAACTTCAGAATGATCCAGAATCCTGTTCTTAGGAATACTTCCTTTGTTTCCAACTTTTATAGTTACATTGGTAGTTGAACATCTAACTTTGGGTGGCTGCAGTTTTGAAGCAAGAATAACTGTGGGCAACTTCAAAGAAAAAAAAATCTCTCAATTTCTTTACAGGAGGTGGATACTGATATCACAAAGGCCATGTCCAGTGAAGCTCCTCTTCACATTCCAACCAAGGTAGGGGTCATGGCTATTAAATAGTTAAATTTTCTTTGAAAATATAATAATTTGCTACTTAATCTTGGAAAATCAAAATAAAAAGAGAGCAAATATATTGCCAGCTATTGATATGTATGTTGTATTCAATTGTGAATAAAATCATAAAGAGCTTTCCCCACTTGGAGCTTTTCCAGATGTGTTGACATATAGCTATTATCTTCTTTAGCAGCATATTGCAAAAACTTGGGTTAATTACAATTTCTACACAATAATTCAGAGAATTACATTCAGATCCTCTGTATATTGGTCTAATGTGATCTGATCCAATAGTACATTCTGGACTAATTAAAACAATGTAATTTATTTTCTTGAGAAATAATAACAATAATAATAGTAATAGTAATAATAGGATTCAATAGGTGGATAAAAATGTCAAATTTAGTCTGACTATCTGCCTGACTGTGTGATGGTCAATATAAAAGGGGGAAAAAATGACATTGCCATAGGTGTATACTACAGGCCACCCAACCAAACAGAGGAAATAGATGAACTTTTTGCTAATGGAGCTAACTAAGGTATGTAGGAAGCACATCACAATAGTAATGGGAGATGAAATGATAGAAGGTATTGAAGCCATAGGAACCCTGGGAGGAAGTGATCATGCAATATTGGAATTCAACATTATGGAAGCACAAGCAATAGAACACAGTCAAACTAGAGTCCTGGACTTCAAGAGAGCTAATTTCAATAAACGTAGAGAGGGCTTGGGAAGGATTCCATGGATGAGAATCCTCAAGGGGAAAACAACTCAAGAAGCTTGGGAAATTTTGAAAAGTGAGATAATAAAAGCCCAGTCTAGCACAATACCAACAAAGAGGAAAAATATCAGCTCTCAAAAGAAACCAGCATGGCTCCATAAAGAACTCTCTGACAAATTGAAACATAAAAAGAACAAGTATAGAAAGTGGAAAGAGGGGCACATAACTAAGTCAGAATATCAGCAATAGCCCGAGCCTCCAAAGATGAAGTGAGGAAAGCCAAGGCTCAAAATGAACTAAGGCTTGCGACCAAAGTCAAAAATAACCAAAAAAGCTTCTTTCAACATGTAAAGAACAAGAAAAAAGTGAAGGAAACGATTGGTCCATTAGTGGGTGAAAGTGGCAAGAAGGTGACAAGCAACAGGGAGAAAGCAGAACTATTTAACTTGTTTTTTTGCATCTGTCTTTACACAAAGGGAAAAAACAGACCAACCTATCAAAAATAGTGCCATAAAAAACAGAATAGAAACACAAGTTAAGATAGGCAAGAAAATGATAAGTGAGAACCTGTCCAGCCTAGACGAGTTCAAATCGCCAGGACCAGATGGATTATACCCCAAGGTTCTCAAGGAACTGGCAGATGTAATCTCAGAACCACTGAACTATATTTTTCAAAGATCCTAGAGCACAGGGGAACTACCAGAGGACTGGAAAAGAGCTGATGTAGTTCCCATCTACAAAAAAGGAAAAAAAATGGACCCAGGAAATTACAGATCTATCAGCCTGACCTCAATACCTGGGAAGATCCTGGAAAAGATAATCAAACAACGAATCAGCGAACACCTAGAGGCAAACAAAGTCATTACTAAAAGCCAACATGGGTTTGTCAAAAATAGATCATGCCAGACAAATCTTACTGCATTCTTTGACCAAGTGACAAAATTAGTGGATGAGAGGAATGCTGTGGACATAATTTACTTGGACTTCAGTAAGGCATTTGATAAAGTAGATCACAACCTACTACTTGACAAGATAGAAAAATGTGGGGTAGACAGCATCACCACCAGATGGATCCGTAGCTGGCTGACCGGCCGTACTCAGCAAGTGATCCTCAATGGAACCACATCTACATGGAGGGAAGTGTGTAGTGGGGTGCCCCAGGGCTCTGTTCTGGGCCCAGTGCTCTTCAACATCTTCATCAACGATTTGGACGAGGGGATAGATGGGGAACTCATCAAATTTGCAGATGACACCAAGCTGGCAGGAATAGCCAACACTCCAGAAGACAGGCTTAGGATACAGAAGGATCTGGACAGACTTGAACACTGGGCACTATCTAACAAAATGAAATTCAATGGTGAAAAAAGCAAGGTTCTACATTTAGGCAAGAAAAACTAAATGCACAGGTATAGTATAGGGGGTACCTTGCTCAATAGTAGTAACCGTGAGAGGGACTTCGGAGTCCTAGTGGACAATCATTTAAATATGAGCCAGCAGTGTGCTGCAGCTGCCAAAAAAGCCAACACAGTGCTAGGCTGCATTAGCAGAGGGATAGAATCAAGATCACGTGAAGTGTTAATACCACTTTACAAGGCCTTGGTAAGGCCACACTTGGAATACTGCATCCAGTTTTGGTCACCACGATGTAAAAAAGATGTTGAGACTCTAGAAAGAGTACAGAGAAGAGCAACAAAGATGACCAGGGGACTGGAGGCTAAAACATATAAAGAACGGTTGCTGGAATTGGGTATGTCTAGTTTAATGAAGAGAAGGACGAGGGGGGGACATGATAGCAGTGTTCCAATATCTCAGGGGATGCCACAAAGAAGAGGGAGTCAAGCTATTTTCCAAGGTGCCTGAAGGCAGGACAAGAAGCAATGGGTGGAAACTAAGCAAGGAGAGAAGCAACCTAGAACTAAGGAGAAACTTCCTGACAGTTAGAACAATTAACCAGTGGAACAACCTGCCTCCAGAAGCGGTGAATGCTCCAACACTGGAAGTTTTTAAGAAGAGACTGGACAGCCATTTGTCCGAAATGGTATAGGGTTTCCTG
>NW_015386517.1:206274-243946 GCF_001527695.2 Protobothrops mucrosquamatus
GATGATGATGATGATGATGATGATGATGATGAACCAAAATGATTACTGTTATTATGATTCCTTACAGTTTTAAAAACTAACAAAAGCACATGGTCTTGTATTATTAAAAGCATCATAAAATAGAATTATATCATGCACAAGAATATTAATTAAAACAATAGTAGAGGATAAATAAGAGTAAAGGCTAAAAGGGCTGAAATAGGTTTTTTTTAAGAACGCCTGGGAAAAATAAGACCATTCATTATCTAGCACTTGAGAAAAAGACTACAGCCGATGGTGGACATATCTAGGGAGGAAGCCCTAAGGAGTGCCACTACTGAGAAAGCCCAACTCTAAGGACCATCCAGATCCCCTCACCTGGCAAAAGAATGTGAAGAAGGACCCTAGGCAGGACTTGAGGCTCTAAGAAGGTAGATTGGTTGTATATCCACTTTTCCAGCTACAAATATTTCAGCCGTTGCACCCATGAAACACAAGACACTATTACAGACTTGGGAGAATGCCAAAAAGCTTTTTTTAAAGAGAGAGGAGTAGAATGAAGAGGGGATTAAGCATGCTTGCTTGTCATAAAATGCTGAAGGAATCTTGAGGGCAGGAAGAATGAAAAGATATTGCTCGAATCTTTGTTTACAGAGCCCATTTGACAACCTTCCCTTTTGTGAGGAAAAAAAACTCCCCCTTTTTTTGCTAGGTTTTTATTTTATTGTTTTTAATGTTAGAGTAAATGCCTTTATGAGACCAAAGTTCAAAAGCAATAGGTAAATATTTACTCTGGGGCCTAAGTTTCAGCTTTGAAATGCAATACCTGGAATCTTAACTGACAAGGACTAGAAAAACACTTTTCTGTAGATCCTGAGGGGATAGCGTTTAATAATAAGCTATGAATCAGCCGACTTCCTGTTTCGTCAGCCCTACCTGTGGAAATGCAAATGAGTTGCTAAGAAGCCTGTTGTGCCAGATCACGTGTTGTTGCTGGTGGCTGAGATTACTTTTTCTATCTTTTTATCTTTCTTTCCTTTTTTAATGTATATATACCTATATATAAAAATCCCATTTGGCAAAGTGTGAGAATTCATGCTGCTTTCTGAGCACATGCTCACTGCTTTAGGTTTCATATATCCTGAGAATTCGGCTGTTCTTTCTTTCAGGGCAGATCTTCCACCCACCTCACCAACCCTCCCGAGTGTTTATGGAGATCACTGAGCAAGACAAAGGCAACCGAGGACACAGTTAGGTCTGATTCCGAGCCAGCTCAGGTCCTCCATGTGTGCCAGGCTCAGATTGTTGAGCTGGAGCTGTGGCTCGATCAAGTGGAAGAGTCTCTAGGATCAGAAGCCCAGATCTGTCAAATGCAGCAGTCGGTGGAGCAGCATCTAGCTGCATGCCAGGTAAGAGGAAGAACTGGCTAAACGTCACCACTGCTTTCTGTAAACCGTCAGCTTTCTTTTAAGTCATACACAGTACTTAGTGTCTCCACTGTCTTTACTCCTTGTTCTCTTTGAAATGCTCCTGCAGTTAGATGGGTTAATTTTAAGGGGCGTAGCTAGATTACTTTCCCAATGCTCTTGACTCAACCAATCTCTGCTAACGTGGACAGGCACTATAAGACAAAACAATCTCAGTCTTATTTCCCAGGAATGGGCAGAATACAGACTGGGCTCTATTGGTCTGATATTTTATAGCTGATCAGCAAGTGTTTTTCCAGTTCCCAATTATTTAGCAATAGCAGCAACAATATATTTCCCATCTAAAATGAGCTATGAGGTAAATAGGTTTAGGATTAATCTGGATTGTAAACTCAGTTCAGTGCTAATTATGAAAACTAACTCCTACACAAATATTCTGGAGGCAGTGTGATATGTTTTGTTAAACACATTTTGGCTGCTGCTTCTATGTCTCTCAGGCTCAAAAGTGCTAAAACTCCAATACCATGCAGATACAATAAGAAGTTGTGACCTAATTAGAAAACACTGACCTTGTTGCCCTCTTATTATGAGAACTCAATGCAATGTCTACTTATAAGGGTATGAAGTCAATAATTCAGCAACCTGGTATTCCAGTTAGCACTCTTAAAAAGCACTGACAAGATTCTACTCAGCATTACCATAAAGATTAATTTTAAACTTCATGGACAGTGTCCAATGAAATATCATAACTTTAATCAAGTTTCTAGTCCTTATTGTGATGAAGGTGAATAAACTACATCAGAATCAGAATATAGCTGGAAGGGACCTTGGAGGTCTTCTAGTCCAGCCCCCTGCCCAAGCAGGAAACCCTATATCATTTCAGACACGTGGCTGTCCAATCTCTTCTTAAAAACCTCTAGTAATGAAGCACCCACAACATTTGAAGGAAAGCTGTTCCACTGGTTAATTGTTCTTATTGTTAGGAAGTTTCAGCAGCCTCTCAAATACTGGAATCATGTCTATTGGAATCATGTCTCCCCGTAGTCCTTCTTTTCTCTAGACTGGCCATTCCCAAATCCTGCAACCGTTCTTCATATGTTTTAGTCTCCAGGCCTTTAATCATCTTAGTTGCTCTTCTTTGCACTTTTTAAACAAAGTCTCAACATCTTTTTTGTAATGTGGTGATCAAAACTGGATGGAGTATTCCAGATGTGGCCTTACTAAGGCTTTATAAAGCGGTACTAATACTTCATGTGATTTTGATTCTATGCCTCTGTTTATACAACCAAGGATTGTATTATCTTTTTTGGCTGCTGCCATACATGGCTGGGTCATGTTTAAGTGATCGTCCACTAGGACTCCAAGGTCCCTCTCACAGTACCTTTAGTTTTTCCTGCCCAGGTGTAAAACCTTGCTTTTCTCCACATTAAATATCATTTTGTTGGATAGGGCCCATTGTTCAAGTCTGTCAAGACCTTTTTGGATTCTTAGCTTGTCTTCTGGGGCATTAGCTATTCCTGCCAGCTTAGTGTCATCTGCAAATTTGATGAGTTCCCCTTCCATTCCCTCATCTAAGTCATTTATGAAGATATTGAAGAGTACTGGGCCTAAGATGGAACCTTGTAGTACCCCACTGCTTACTTCCCTCCATGTGGATGTAGTACTATTAAGGCTTTCATTTGATTTAGTACATGAAAGTATCAAATGAAAAATCCTAGACTGTTTTCAGGACAAGAGTCCACTATCTGATGATTGGACTGTCCTCCAAGCTAGGAGAAATTTCCAGGCATAAATACCTTAGTAGATATTTGAAGCCTGTCACATTTCAAAGAAGTAGATAGAAGGGTGTTTGTGCTTAACTTCTTTTGTTTATAATTTTTAAAGCACAAAACAAAAGTATAACTTCATTGAGAAATTAAATGAAAATGTCAAACATTGTTATTTCTTTTGTGGAGTTAATGGATGCCAGTTTTCTCAGAAATACTAGGCATGAGGGTTTTTGTGGATTTTTTTAAAGTACAGTTTAAGAAGATGATTGAAAGTATTGCTAAACTTTCTATTGTTTCTGAGCAATTTTCTGCAAACAGAATGTTTCAGAACAAATTATTTACAAATGTACTTATAGCAAATTATGTATAATAGGGCTTTTGTACTAAATCTTACCAAAGTGACTTTTGAAGTAGATGGGAAGAGAACTGAAACAAGAATCTTTATCATTCATGAACAATATTTGGAGGAGTAGTGTTAAACAATTTGGATTTTAATGTTTTTGTATGGACCCCAGAACAACCTGCACAGGTCTCTTTATCTCATCTTTTATTAGATAAGCAAAATATGTGGTATCTCTTGTGATGAGTAAGGTACAGTATGGCAAAATCCACTAAAAAGGAACACTTCTTGCTATAGCCTGCCTTTTAAAGATACTCAGTGAAAATAGTAAGGGCTCTATAAAAAAAAGCTAATAATTATGAGCCTGTATTCAATTCACCTCTGCCTTTGAACCCTGTTTTTAGATATCCCAAATTATTACAGCAATACACTGCATGGATTCAGAGAAGCTTTCGTGCTCCTGAATCACTTGTCCCCATGGCTGAGCATGTCAAAGGAAAGGAATCTTTTTCTCTATTGCTTGGTGATTTTGAAAATGTTTTTCATGGATAATGAGTATTGCTGCTGCCCTTATTTTCCCCCATGTGCTTTCCACAGTTCTCCTTTAAACTTGGTTTCCAGGCCTCATGCTTTCCCATTAGTCCAACTGAACAATTTCCGGTGTGTCCTTAACACGGAATTCTGTTCCTATTAGCCAACCCAATGTGGTCGCTCTGTGTGGTACCTTTTTTCTCTTTCACATGTGTCCCTATTGTCAATCTTTCAAGCAGCAAGTTTATGAAATGAGGGTTAGGGTGATGTTACTCTATGAAGAGTCCTGTCTGTGGTTCAAAATCATTAAGGAAACAACCACCACCCAGAAAGTTAACAGTACAGTCAAACAATGCAGTGAAAATGTTTCAAGTCCATTAGTGCTCTTGATCAGAATATGTTTTTAGTCCTGGGTCCTGCTCACCTTCAACACGCCTCTTCTAAATAGAATTTGCCTAGGGCAGGAGTAGGCAGCCTCGGCTCTTTTATGACTCATGGACTTCAACTCCCAGAATTCCTGAGTCAGCTATGCTGACTCAGGAATTCTGGGAGTTGAAGTCCATGAGTCATAAAAGAGCCGAGGTTGCCTACCCCTGGCCTAGGGCAGTGTTTCTCAACCTTAGCAACTTTAATATATGTGGATTTCAACTCCTGGAATTCCCCAGCCAGCCATTCTAGCTGGAGAATTCTGGGAGTTGAAGTCCAACATCTGAAAGTTGCCAAGTTTGAGAAATGCTGGCCTGGAAAATGTGTATGCTGAAAGTCTCCCAGGTCAAGGAGAAGGATGGTGGGAAGGATCAGAGGAGAACATTCTCCCCCAGGGAGCCCCTTGAATGAAAGAGCTGGCTCGAGCAGCAAGATTGGTCCTTTCCTAGTGATTTTTCAGAAACTTAAGACCAGGCTTTTCTAAAGAGTTGTTGGAGATCGAAGTGTGGGAATACTTGCCGTGGATAGAAAGAGTGTGCTCTGGGTTCACTATGGTATTATAATATGTCCTGCAGTGTTACTTGTTTGATCTTTATTACCTCTTTGGCTTTTTAAGATGATAAAAGTCAACCAGATTGATGCAGCATAACAGCTGCAATGATACATAAATATGTGGAAAGGGAAAGTCAGAACTAGAAGAAAATCATCTCAGGTGGACATTTACAGAATACGTATACAGTAGGATGGAATTGGCACACAAATATCACTATATGAGGCCGGCCTTCAGATTTCTGGGACCTGTGGCTCTTTTCACTTTCTATTAGAAAAATGAGGTCCACAATATATGTAATAAAAAAGACAGTTCCCCTGAATGTATGCTTAACTGAGAATTTTGTGAAAAATACATGAAATACATAAATTTCTACTCTTGATTCCTTTATCCCCCACATCTTCACAAGCCAGGAGGGGGGGGCAGGAAAGGGGGTCACTTTTAGATGGGCCTTCCCAGGCATTGGAGCTATCAGCCTTTAAGCTTTAGGACCTTTAGTAAATAAATGTTTTGTGAATGATTAACTGCTTGACTTCCTCAGGTGATGTTAACAGAAATTGAACAGAAAGTCATGTGGTTACTGGAGGAGTGCAAAGGCACGTCCACTGGCAATAGCTCAGGCCTCGAACAAGAAACAGAGAACCTTTCCTTGAACCTTAAAAACGTGAAGTGCAAGTTGGAAAAGGTCCAGCGCATGCTCCAAGACAAATACACAGAAGAACAGGTAAACTGAAACGTCAAGAAACTGGAAGAGTCATTATTATGCTGCCTGACTGCCAACAATTCTTGCTGCTTTTGCAGAAAGCAAACATCCCCAGCCTGCTGCACTTTATTTATGTGGATTTCAGATTCCTAGAATTCTCTGCATGTGGGAATTCTGATAACTGAAGCCCACTTAACTGGAAAGCATGTAGCTTGGAGACAACTGGTGGAAAGGATGTGTATATGTGAATACCCTGCATATTAATGATGAATACAGGTAATTCCAGCCTTCTGAAACTTGGAGCCTTGTATGCATCTACTCTGGGATCACAGTTCCCTGAATTCCCAACAGATTTACAGGGCCCGAGATTGGGAAGGGCTCGCCTGTGGGGATGCGTGCGTTACAATTACTTGCCTCCTCAGCTCTACTTAATATTATGTCTATTGGTCAGAAAATCATGCTTTGTTATTTTGCTGAGAAGTGTTTTTTTCTAAAGAAAAAAGAAAAGAAATCCATTCCTAGGTATGTAGATGGGGAAAACATAACAGTTGCCTTTCTTGAACAACCTCAGGCACATCAATAACAAAATAGCTCATTGTCAGTAGCAATCCTTTCCTGTATTGTGATTCTTTCCCTCTAGTTTGTTTCTAGTATGTGGCATCCAAAGGTAAACCATCTCTCGGTATACAGATGGGTTAGATAACATTCACAAAGTTTACAATATTGCAAAAGTTTGCAACATTGAATATTTTAGTTACATATTTGTTTTTAACAATTTCTATAGCCATTCATCTAAACAGTGATTTTGGGTGATGAATAATCTTAAGATCAATTAAAACCAGTACAAACATTATAAACACATTCATTCATTCATTTTCTCCAGATGTTTTATTTTCCCCCAGATCTTCCCTTTTCTGTTGCTGGTATTGTTTTGTCAGCATAAGGATCTACATTCTCATAATTATTTTGCTAATCATTAAGAAAAATCACAATAATTCCAGCTGTTTAAAAGCAGCTTCAGACTGGCTTATATGTATGGTACAGATGTATTCTGACTGAAAAAAAGGCCTTTTTTTAATAAGGAACAATAACGCTGAGTCAGAGAGAGTATAAATGGAATATTAGCTCTCTGCCATTGGGGCTACCTCCCTGGTTCCTTATGATTGTCTGTTCATAAGTGCCCATAATTGGACTTAGTTCTCTGCCAAAAAATAAAATAAATCCTTGTGCTTAGAGATGACATGGCCTTGGTGATAATGTATTTGGGGCAAGAATAGCAACAATTATTAAAACTGTTTTGAAAACCATTTTTGAAAAGCTGCATGAAAGTCCTCTGGGATTGCTTCATGCAGAGTCTCCTTTGCTCCTGGGGGAATGAGAAAAGAGAAGGAGAGAACTTGGTTGCAGCAGCAGGGATGAAAAAAATGAGCATTGTCGACTGTGATAATGAAACTGAAGTATCTTCACATGGCCTCCAAGCCACCTCAAAAGAAGAAAGTTGATAATGATGAATAAAAAGATTATTTCACTTTTCTGTCATCACTATAGGCTGCCAGAGAGTTCCAGATTTGATTTAAAATAGTTGCTCAACCTTATTTGTGTACATAATAAAGTCAGGCTCAAGCATAGTCCACAGTGGTGGACATGTCTGGCAGGAAGAAGGTCCCAGATTCAATTCATGTATTTCCAGAAAGAGAAAAGTCCTGCCTGAAACTCTTGAGAATTCCTGTCAGTCACTGCCAACAGCATTGGACTCAGTAGATCAGAACTCTGACTCAATCTATGGCAGCTTCCTGCAATTCTAACATACTGTGTACAACCAGATTTGGTGGATAACATGAATACAAGGATAGAAATTTAAAGGAGAGAAGCCGTGGGTAGTAAGCAGCATGAAGTCCCTTCCTCAGTAGTTGCTTTTTGCCTGTTATCCTTTCCCTACTATCCATCTGTCTATCTTGGCCAGCCTTCTTGCCATTCTGAGAGGAAAGTGACAGGAGTAGAAAAGCTACAGGGAGAAGTAGCAAGATGAGGAATGACTGAGAACCTCCTGCTTCTGTTTCCTAGTCTTTTCTGGTCATTCTTTCTGTGCATATTTTCATCAGAGAAAGATTCTTACATGTGTATTTTTGCTCTGACGCTTCTACTTGGTTAAAAAAGTAGCATAAGGAAATATAAAGTACATGCATGTTCTCTTTATATTTATATTTTTCTAAAAAAAATGGTACTCTTTCTCTTTAAAGATGAGCACTACTGAAAAGAGCTCTGTCAACTTCCCACAGCCACTTCATTTGGATTCCTCTAATTCGTTTCCAAATGTGACCTCAGAGAGATCTCCAAATGGTTTTCAGCATCAACAGGTAATTTTTCCTTTACTTATTTATTTATTAAATTTATATGCCATCCATCTCACTGTCCAAGGCCTTTTGTTTTGTTTATTTGTTTGTTTGTTTATGAGAACTTATATGGCAGTCCACTCACTCTCAGTGACTCTGGGCAGCTTACAAAAAAATAAAAACCCAATATACAAACAGAAAAAACAACAGCGACAAAATCAGATAAGCAACTTGATGGGCTCCATCCCACTCTAGGTTTCTGTGGCTGTTGGCAAAGAGTGTCATAGTGGGGGCCAATCTAATCTCCACTGGGCTGATGTTCCAAAAGAGGGAGCCACAACAGAGAAGGCTCTTCTTCTGATTCCTGTCAGATATATCTCCTTAGAATAGGGGACCCACAACATTCCCTTCAGGTAACCTGGTCCCAAATCAGGTAGAGCTTTAATGGTAACCACCAGGATCTTGAATTGTACTCGGAAGCAAATCAACAGCCAATGCAGCTCCCGCAGGAGAGATAACACATGTGCATATCTGGTTCTGACAAAACGATGTGGGCTGCTGCATTTGGAACCAACAGGAGCAGGGGTCTTTAAACTTGGCCCTTTTATGACTTGTGGATTTCTACTCCCAGAATTCCTCAGCTAGCGTGCCTGGCTGAGGAATTCTGGGAGTTGAAATCCTCAAGTCATAAAAGGGCCAAGTTTGAAGACCCTTGAACTGGAGCTTCTGAATACTTTTCAAAGGCAGCCCCAGGCAGCCCCATGTAGAGCGCGTTGCAAGATGGGAGGTGATTAGGGCGTGACTGACTGTGAGCAGGAAAGGGTGTAACTGATGCACAATGAACTGATGCGCAAAGTTCCTCCTGGCCACAATTGCCATCTGCACCTTGTATCCAGGAGAACCCCCAGATTATGCACTGGGTCTTTCTGGGCCAGTGCCATCCCATCCAAGACCAAAGATGGCAATTTTCCATGGACCAAAGAACCCCAAATCCATTTCTGATAGAACAGCCTGTTCACTATATCTGGTCCTCTAGCAATTGATTTCTGGCTCATGGATGGTCAAAATCTTAGGTATCTTTTAACCTTGCAAAGGATTGTTTTCACTCCTTAACTTCACTGTCCCAACTCCACCAAAATGCAAGTCTGACGATAGTGATTCTGCGAATTCTGGGGAAATCAGCCTTAGGCAGAACACAAAAGCAAGATGCAGATTACACACTGAAAAATAGCTTTCTCTAGCGTGTGAATTATTGTGGGCTAAGTAAAGCTGTGCCTGAAAATATCAGAAAAAATTATTACTTGTGGTTTAGTAGGGATAGAGATAATACATTCATCATTGTGCTTGTTGATTTCTCAGTGGCTTTTCATACTATCAGTCACTGTGCCCCTCTGGACACACTCAAGGGATTGGGAGCCAGTAGACCATTTTATGATGGTTCCATTCCTTCCTTTAGGACTGCTTCTAGTCAATATTGGCTGGTAGGGAGAGGGCCCTTCGTAGGCCCTCTGTGGGGTATCGCAGGGCTTAATAAACTCTCTTGCCTTGTTTAACAACATGCTAGGAGAGGTATCGTCTCTGATTCAATCCTACCAGAGTGGCTGAGAGTATTTGAACCACCCAAATCTGAGGATAGTTCATGTTTGACCTTGGATGAGGTGGCACTTTCCTATTCAAGGGTGGTGCACAATTTGGGTTCTTCCTGGACTCACAGCTCCTGCTTAATGAGCACCTGGCTGCTGTGGCCAGGAAAGTATTTGTACAGCTTCATCTGGTGTGCCAGTTATATCCTTTCCTAGACCTGGGGGCCCTTCAGACAGTCACTCATTCCCTAGTCACAGCTTCACTATTGCAATGCTTTGTATATGAGGCTGCTCTTGAAAACTACTTGGCTGTGTTGTTGTTGTTGTTAGTTAGACTCATTATTTGTTTGTGTTCCTTATTTCTTTTGTCTTTATAACTTTATTAAATTGTGTTTTTTATTATTGCTTGGTTTTATTAGTCAGTCTGAAGTTGGGCAGTGCCTGAACTGAACAAATTGAAATTGAATACGTTGTTAATGTTTTGTAAAGCTTAAGTTTAAAAAGTTAATAAGAACAGAGAGGCTACTGTATTAGCCTTCCTAAATGCTAGCCTTTTTATTGAAGAATTGGGGAAACCAAAGAGTTTTTTTCCTGGGTTTCCTTGAAGATGAAGATTCAGTAATTTCTTTCCAATTATCCTAGTTTGGCTCTCTTCCTTGAAAAAGGCACTAGCCTCCTTATGAGCATTGTTTTTCTCTTTTTTCTCTTTTTTTAAGCAGATGAATATTGCGTGATGGAAGTGAAATGTAAATGTCTCTCTTTATTTTCTATTTTTGCTCTTGCAAAGACCTCACACAAAAGCCTGTTGGTTGTGGACTTCAACTATATTGAATTTATTTTGTACTTCAAGCCAACATTCAGGGAGAAGGAATTGTCCTATTGTCTTTTATGATCTAACCTCTGGTCCCTGGCACAGCACCTTAAAAGCAAGCCAGCTACAACAGGCTCAAGAATACTACAAATTGGGTGGTGGGCAGAAGGCAGATTTTAACCAGGCAATATGTTTGTTTAACACTGGTTATCTCATAGGATAAAACTAGCCATCTGATAAAACAGAAGCTTAAATTGGTTGCTGAACTGAGGAAGTACTGCACAACTAGATGTTTTAACTGTCTTACTGATATATGTGTATTATATTTTGTAAGCCACCTAGAGTCTTCTAAGATAGACAGCCATACCAAAATGAATAAATTTAATTACATAATGTGGTGGGATTAATCCTCTAAGGCAGGGGTGTCAAACTGGCCGCCCATGGGCCAGATGCATCACGCGCACCCCAGCTCCGCAAAGGCAAAAAAAAAATCACGATATGTCACGGTACATTACGAGAAGCGATCGAGTTTGACACGCATGCTCTAGGGCCACCTGCTTTCCTTAGCTCTTCTGGGATGAAATAAGAAAGCCTCACTTTCAGTTTCTTGCAATTTGGTCTTCTGAATGTTGATGTCAGAAAAGCCATAAATAATAAATCAACATCTGAATTTGCAGTTTCCCAATTTGATTCCTGGAGCATCTGGCAATTGTATGATGAAATGGTATAAAGCATATTTGTTGGCAAACTCCTACTTCTTGCATTTCAGTTTTCCTAAGTTTCTTTTTATTTCTCCTGAAGGAACTGCTGCTAAAGCTGTCTGAGCAAAACAATCTCATTGACTTCCTAGAAGTGTACATGGAGAAAATCCAGCCTCACCCTAGGTCCAATACAGTTCTGGAACTACAAACAAGGTATAGTTGACAGCACCTAGCCCCTTTGGCTAATCTCAAAAACGAAGCATGATTGGACCTTGTTAATAGTTGAATAGGAGACTATTAGGGAATCCCAAGTCTGCAGACAAAATTAAAAAGTTTAAAAATATCTTGCAAGAAGGCACTGCCTTCCATCCTATTGCCGAGAAAATATCATGGTCATGTCCAAGTAATCACCATAGGCAAGCTCAATTCAAGTGAATCAAATATAATATAGAGCAGAATGGGTTGAAAGAGGAGATAGTCAAAACTTTTTTTTTTACTTTTTATCTCTTCATTATTACAAAGATAAGTAACCAACTATCCTCCAGATAATTTGGATTTCAATTCCCATTAGACCTAACCAGTGTAGCCATTGATAAAGGGCTGAAAGAATTTTACTCCAAAATATCTGGAGGAGCCAAAGTGTCTATCCTGCATTTAATAAACTTATATTAGAATCATAATGGCTTCTGCTCAAAGCAGCATCTGCTACTTTCTTTTTTCCCCAACTACAGTAATAAACTGACAGCCTATGTAATAGCATAATTTATCATAATATAATCTTGGCATATTGCTGGGAAAATGGTGGGAACCTGAAATTACAGTTTTCAGTGGCAATCATATAAGCCCCATTTCTTCATTTCATCTCTATATCTGTATTAGAAGCAGGATGCTGGTATAATTATGTCTTTGGTGTGATCCTGGATTTATGTTCTGCACATTCTTATATTGCCTTTGCTTCACTATATTTGTGTATTCATAATGGGGATATTCAGGAATGAGACAGTCAGCTCAGGAAATGAGCCTCTTGGATTGACTCCAAAGGACCAAACGGGTGATAAGTGGCAATACTTACAAGAAGAACTGCTACTCAAGAAGAATGCTCCTCACTGTCAATTGGAAGAACTTCAGGTTAGTATATAACCTTTATTCTTACTCTCTTGCAGGTCAAAAATATACAAAGCACCACATAAGCATCTTCAGGTGTTAAATGCAAATGTAAGGAAGCCATACAGGTATTGTCCCATATGGCAACAATATATGTGGCAACCACAATCCATGTACTACAGCATACTTTTTATGACTGCAACCGATGCCAGAGTTTCTATTGTCAGAAGAGTAAAGCCTGCTGCTTGAGTGGATCCACCATTCCAGAATATGACAATAATCTAGCTTTAAATTATACTTGTTTTTATTTTTTATTTTTTTGAAATAACATTAGACTGTAATCTTGACTTATGACCACAGTTGGGGACCAGAATTGCTGTTGCTAAGCACCTACAGTTGTTAAGTGAATCATTCTTGATTTTATGACTTGTTTTGCCACAATTATTAAAAGAATGACTGCAGTTGTTAAGTGAATCACATGGTTGCTAAGCAAATCCAGCTTTCCCCGTTGATTTTGTTTGTTGGAAACCGGCTGGGAAAGTCACAAATGATGATCACATGATCCCTGGATGCTGCGACTAAATACATATCAAGGGTCCAAAATTTGAGCATGTGAGAGCAGGACATACGTCAGGTCAGGTCAGGTCATACATCACTTTTTAAAGTGCCATTATAACTTCAAATGGTCACTAAACAAATGGTTGAGGACTACCTGTGTGTGTGTGTGTGTGTAGAAATCCGATACTACTTGTATATCACCATGGGTTTAACCTGACGCACTCATCTAAACATGTTTTGTTTTTCCAAATATTAGATATCTACCAAAATAAACATTCTGCCCCTGGGTGCTACATCAAGTGTGAGAACTCCAACTATTGAGGAGCTAAAAACATACACAGCGCAGCTTGACAACCTAAGCCAGGAAGCTTCTACTCAAATACAGGTACTAAAGGCATTTCTCTGAGTTAAATAAGTAGCCACCAGGGTGGTTGAATAGGATTCCAGTTTTGGCGTCATGAAATATCTACTCTCAATCCAGTTAAAAGTAAAGTCTTTCCTTGTCCAGTCATGTCCAACTCTAGGGGGGCAGTGCTCATCTCTGTTTCCTAGCCGAGGGAGCCACCCCCATAAAATGACTGTATCATAAAGCAATTTGGAATAAGCACTCAATATTTTCCAGACTCGTAACTTTGTTCTTAAAAATGGTTCTGTTCTGCATATGTTTGCAGTGTAAATATTAAACAATGGACTTCAGGCCAGGATTTTGGAAAGTTCAATTTCTCGTGTAAGGGTGAAAAGTTTTGGATGTAATAATATGACTGCTTTTACATAACTATGAATATAATACAGATTCCATGTCCCTGTACATCAGATCCTCCCAGAGATCACTTTCAAGTTACTTGTAATGGCCAACATAGAGGGCTTTTCTTTACATCTTCACATTTTTGATTATCAGTTAATGCAGGCAGCACTGAGATAGAAGGACAAATGATCAATCTAACTTGCCATAAGCTTCTTCCTGTTTTCTTAATGGATAGAAATAATAAGCCACAGATATATCTTCTGCAATATCAGCATAAATATATTTACACTGGTTCATACGCTTCATCCAAATAAACAGGAAGACCATGAGAGGGAATTGAAAATATGTATTTTCCCATTTTCTAGGAAAACGAAACAGGAGAAAATGCATTCAGTCTGGATGGGAAACTCTTTGAGTTGTTTCTGGCAATCAGCCGCTGCCTGAACAATATGGAGCAGATGTTGGGCACCTGTGTACTCTCCAGTGAAGAAGCTCCTGTACAGCAAGTGCTTTATGAGGTCAGTACAAATGGAAAAATCGAAGATTTCTTGAGGTCCAAAGCATTGTATGTTTTATATTTATATTTTTGCATATGATGGCATTACATGTAGATGTTTCCTGAGAATGCTAGCATTTATTTATTATTGGCAGCTTTAAAATCTTGGACTTCAACAGCCAGAATTCCCTAACTAGCCATGCTGGCTGGGAAATTCTGAAGTTGAAGTCCACAAATCTTAAACCAGGGGTAGTCAACCTTGGCTCTTTTATGACTCGTGGACTTCAATTCCCAGAATTCCTGAGCCAGCTTAGCTGGCTCAGGAATTCTGGGAGTTGAAGTCCACGAGTCATAAAAGAGCCAAGGTTGACTACCCCTGATCTTAAACTTACGAAGTTGGATATTTAAAAAAAGGAAATGCAAATGTTTAGCCACTAAAATTGTACAGATATGATTTAAAAATTGGAGAACATCTCAGAAAATCTCAGAAGTTTAAAATGGGGATCAGTTTTCATTTTAATACCATCTAATTTATACTTATTGAACTAACAGGATTGGATTGAAATATAATTACTCTTCCAATTATGCATTTCTTTGAATTTGTTGATACAGTTCTTGGCTCATGAAGCAGTGGGTGAGAAGCAGCAATTTTTCTTGGTTTCCTCCATAGCCATCTGCTCAGATCGACTCCCAAGTATTGGAATGAATGTGAGGAAGTGTACATTTCTTTCCAAACAAAAGTGGACACCCGCACTTTGGGGGGTCTTTGCTGCTGCTTTCATGGGCCATGGGGAGTATGCAAATGACACAATTGTATTTTCAGAGGATATCAAGAAATTCTTCATGTTTTGGGTTGTGGCGATAAGGTTTTCTATTTTATAATAGTTTAAGCCTAGCAAAGGTTTAATGCACATGGTTTAGGACTTTTATGATACTGAAAATCTGTCAGTTGACCTGGATTATCTACCCCAGCTTCACAGCATGCAAAATTATTGTAGTATCTGAACTACAATAGATTTATACAATTTTAGTTCCATTTACATGTTCCTCCTTGTTTTCAAAGGGCAAAAAAGTAGGAGATAAACACCAAAAAATTTGACTAGTTGTTTTTTCTATTTCAAGCAGAAAATGCTCAAGCAGCTAATAGAATTTACAAACAAAAATCCAGTATAGAAAGTTAAAAACACATTAACTGCAAATTGATACTAAATATGTTTAGTATCTTGAAATCCTAGTGAAAGAAATGCATCATTCTAAATGTTGAACACAATTTTTGAAGGAATGTATTCTATAGCTAAGGAACAGTGCAGGAGAAGGCCATTTCCTGTTTCAGAAAAATGAGTTTCTAACTATTAAGGTACATACAAAAGAGCTACCCTTGTGTATATTAACAACCATACAGTTTATAACAATTGCTCTATTAGATATCAAACTCAGCTACTGAGGACTTTAATGTATACACCACTACCTTAAACTTTACCTGGTCAACATCTGGCAATCAGTGCAGCTCTTTCAATATAGACACTATATTATCCCTAGTAGCCTATTTGCAACTTCAAGAACATGTCAAAGATGTCCAAGGAGAACACCATGGAATATTTTCTCAAGAGGGTGAGAGATATATGAAAGTCTCATGCTGATATTGAAACTTCTCCTTGAAAGAAACTAATTAATGTTGATAGTTTTTACAAAAACCTTATTTACTTGCCTATCTTACCTAGAATCTGTTTCAGACTCTCTCTGCAGAACTACAGAAGCTTTACACAGATATTGGTGATAAAAAGGACGATCTTCTGAAGTCCATCACCTCTGCGGGTGGAAATTCTGAGAGATTCTCCCAGTGTTTTAGTAACTTACAAGCATGGCTCCAATTGACCCAAACAGCTGCTGCTTCTAGAAGCGAGTCTATGAAAACTGAAATGGACCATTACATCAATTATCAGGTATCACAGGGTTAAGTTTTCATTTCAGTCTTTAAAATCTATTAAAGTGGGTGCTCACCCAAAAAACATGCTTCATCCTTTTCCAATTGAAATGCTAGTGATCTCATATCAATTCACATGTGATCAAATTTACAGAAAACTCCAATCTCTAGCCTCCAATTATTACATAGAGTTTTACAACCTAGATATAGTAGTCCTGTTTTACAGTCCTAGGCATAACCTTTGTATTGTATTCTTGCAATGGACATCCCACAAGAGCACAATTTCCTACATATGCATTCAGGTATATGCACTACTCACATAAAGCTTCTACCCACAAAGAAGCTTATCTGAGATAAGACCCATGCTTGGAAACTTTACAGATGATTTAATCTTTGATCTCCATAATGAGAAGCAATTTATGATTACAAAACTGAAATACACTGAGAGTGTAATTCTAATACTCTCCATTTATTTAAAAAAAATCTCTCTTTTTCTCCCCCTCTCCAAATGAATATACATAAAGAATGATACTGATTAAACAAGCCATTTGAATTGCAGTTTCATTATCTCTTAATTTTGCATAATGCATTTCTGGATTTACATTGAATTTTTTGTTTCTTGTCACAGAATGAAATCAGGCACTTGTATGATGCATTGATTGAGAAAAAATCCTCATTGCAGCAGTTTTTCAGTGAAATGAGTGGGCACAATATTTCTAAGCAATTTCAGGTAATTAAATGAGACACGAAAATCAGGTGTAATTGAGTACCCAGCATTTTAACTAAATTATTTTATTTTGCTTTTGATTTCCCCCAAATCAAATATTGTTTCTAACTGTGAATTATTTGTATATTTATTTATTACTAAATGTTTGTCTTACTTCTGTCAGTAATCTTTAATGATGCTAATTAATGTTATTTACAGCTAACTGATTTGCTAGTTTATAACACATTTCCATTATGCTTACGGCATTGCTGAAGACATCTAATTGGATATTAGATAGTCTATTAAGTAAAATATGTCATATTAACTTGGTACTTGGCTTTTTAAGTTTTTAAATTTGGATTTAAGGTGCTACATTTGTAAAAAAAAATTGTTGAGCAATCTTAAAATGTCAGTGAATGCTAAAATCCTCAGCCCTAAAAAGTTACCTATTGCCCTGTGTTACACTGCCAGGGCCTATGGTATCCTGATGAAGGTATAATTGCTTATTTACCGTAGCTTTCCCACTATTAATGTATGCTGACATAGAATCAGATCATGCATATAATATCTTCTTTCTTTAGAATTTCCAGTAAAATATATCTAAAACTTAATCTTACATTATTATTTTCTGCATTTGCCTGCCATCCCTTCTATATTATTTACTACCTTCTGGTAAAATACAGAAGCATTATTATCAGGGTATATGCAACTTGTATTTCATGTTACAGAAGAGAAAAGGAATCTAATGTCATTTTTTTTCCTATGCTGTAAAATCTAGTTTACCCCAAATTTTCATTAGAACGATAAAGAGATCTCAAGTTTTTAAGCTACAATTGACAGTTTCTGATAATCAGGTCAGATGATTAGTGCCAATAAGATTATAGTCATGAGAAGGATGATCTAAGCGTTCTTGGAGGTATTGCAAAGTCTGCAGAAGTGCAAAAAATTAAGGGAAAACCCTAAGTGGCCATTAATTTATCTCCCACCCAACAATTCACAGAAAACAGTACATTCATTGGTGACAAAATGTTGTGATTGTTGGAAGAATAAACTTGACTATTTTAGAAGAGAACACAATTAGCTACAATGTCAAATAACTGCATTCGGTACTGCAACACTTCTTTGCAGTACATGAAGAGTAATGAAGAGAAGGACGAGGGGGGACATGATAGCAGTGTTCCAATATCTCAGGGGCTGCCACAAAGAAGAGGGAGTCAAGCTATTTTCCAAGGCGCCTGAAGGCAGGACAAGAAGCAACAGATGGAAACTAATCAAGGAGAGAAGCAACCTAGAACTAAGGAGAAATTTCCTGACAGTTAGAACAATTAACCAGTGGAACAACCTGCCTCCAGAAGCGGTGAATGCTCCAACACTGGAGGTTTTTAAGAAGAGACTGGACAGCCATTTGTCCGAAATGGTATAGGGTTTTCTGCCTGAGCAGGGGGTTGGACTAGATGACCTCCAAAGTCCCTTCCAACTTTACTACTACTACTACTACTACTACTACTACTACTACTACTACTACTACTATTATTATTATTATTGTCTCATTTGTAAATCATTATTATAATGTTCCATGAGATAAACAAATCCTAACTCCAATTATGCCAATTTGTTTAGAATGTACATTTTTTTAGTTAGACCGGTCCCTTTTTCTATTTAACAAGTGGTTTTATTCTGTTATTTTATAAATATAATTATGAAAATTGTCAGATCTTTCCTCTGCCTCAGAAATATCAATATTATTAAAAAGACTAGCCTAATTCTGAATCATTTCATATCTCATTCAGCAGGCAGATGTCTTTGAATTGGAACTGCAGAATTTTGAGACACAGGCAGCTAAACTAAGAGATCATGGAGAAAGAGTTCATTTGCCAGTTGCCATAACCCATGATGTGTACAAACTAGAGGTAAACATGCTGAATGGATGGAATAGATGAAAACTAGTCAAGGAGCGAAGCAACCTAGAACTAAGGAGAAATTTCCTGACAGTTAGAACAATTAATCAATGGAACAACTTGCCTCCAGAAGTTGTGAATGCTTCAACACTAGGAGCTTTTAAGAAGAGATTGGACAACCATTTGTTTGAAATGGTATAGGATTTCCTGCCTGAACAGGGGGTTGGACTAGAAGACCTCCAAGGTCCCTTCCAACTCTGTTATTCTGAATAACAAATGGATATACAAACTGAACAAAATGAAATGTAACTCATCTCAGCATTTTGAGATTGAGGTTTAATTGGGGGGAAAGACAAGGGCATCAAATAGAATTGCTAGAAATGAGGGTGAGGAAATACATGATAGCATATAGAACAGCATATAGAGGTTGGCAAGTTCCTTCTACACAGGGCCAGAGGCCTTGCGACTGCCAGCATTTCCAAAGGACTTATTGCTCTGCCTCCATTGAGGTGACTGATGAAGCCTTCACCAAAATGGCCACCCAAAGAGACAGCATGTGCTTTGTCTCTCTCATGTGCCAGATAAACATATATTTTGTGGGGACCTTGGGCTAGATGATTTTGGGTAGCAGCTATGTCTGACCCATGACATAGGTTGCTGCCTCTGAATTACAATGTGAAATGTAGCGATTTTTCCCAGAAAGCAAATAACAAATGGGTCTATTTAAACTCTGGGCGTGATCTAACAATTGATGATTTTGGAGCCAAATCAGCCAGTTCAGTGAGACCCAGATGGAGACTGTAATTTGATGGGAAGATATAATATAGATACATAAATATAGCCCTGCATCAAGAGGAGAATGAATTTGGAAATACGTTTGGCTTAGCCAATCAAAATTTGTAGATTTTGTAATGTATATTTGTCAAAATATGCAATTAAACTCTGATTTCTGGTCAGCCTTATAGCATAAAAATATATTCTAGAAGGGTAATAATATTAGTACTTTGCAGTATCTTGAAGACTATTGATTTATGGTGCCATAAATTTCTCTGTATTACAACTGTCTCATAAACAATACTAACCAGAATTTCATTTAATTTCTATAGGAGCTGTTGGATGACCTCTGGGCATTCCTAAGGGTCAAATGGAAGGAGCTAAGTTCTTCATTCATTAATGAACAGCAGTATGAATCTTTGTTACAAGGATCTGTAGAGCTCATAGATCTTGGGAAAAAGAAACTTGCTCATGTTTCAAAGCTGAAAATTACCAGTCGATCTGATTTAGATTTACACTTACAAAATCATAAGGTATAGACCTCTGCTTAAATTACACTTAAAAATATTTTTCCATACCAGGAAATCATTGATATGTTCACAGAATACACAATGAATAAACTACACAATGGCTTAATGTGATTTTATTGATTTAAAAGTTATATAGTCATCCACATTATAGCAAATTCTGGTTGACTCCCAATCCTCTCATCCTGCTAAGATTCTAACTGATATCCCACCACAAACTATAGTTTTAGCCTACTCTAGCATAGAATGAACCTAGCCAGTAAAATCATGGCAACAGTGAGATTCGTGTTCAATTTTATGATATGTTCAGGCACGCATGCATACATGCATTAATTTATTTATTGATTAGAAGGAGATGGCTTCACTCCAAAGCAACAGTGATTCTTGTGTCAAGTGGCATTACATTAGCTCTTGCAGTACTACTATTCATATGAATATAAAATAATAACTTGCATTTAACTATCAAAATAGGGTCTCTGCCTGGGGGAGGGTTGCTAGTTTATGTCATCTTGAGATGAATGGTGCAACAGATGTATTGAAAGTAAGCTGGCACTGCTTAGATGACATTGCTTAGGGAGAAAATTAGGAAACATTATTTATGCTTATTTTTCACTCAGAGCTTTTAATGTAACCTTATCATAAATGAGCAGAAGTATTTTATAGGGAGAGGAGGGGTTGTTGCTGTTATGTGTAATCATATAACATCTATCCCGGGCTATAATTACTCTGCTGGAAATAAAATATAGCCTTGGTAATGAATATGAAAATTTATAGACTGCCCAGGAGAAAGTTTGAATAAACATGAGTTGATTCCTACTTAATTTTGTTGACTGTAAACATAGGGGAAACAGTTACTTCTATTTTGCATCAAATTAAGAAGGCTGTAATTGTTTGCATGTTGCATATGGAAATACCTCCTATTTAAAATATTAAGAGAAGTATAGTTTGATTACTTGACTAAATAATTACATTTGGGATCCAAAGAGATTTTTTCATATAAATAGCAGTGTTTCTCCAGAATTTTTAGAATTAGTGTTTGATGGGAAGGAAATCCTCCAAATTTCATTTTGGATTCAATTATATAAAGAAATCAAGTTCTTTAAAAAGATGAGAAATAACTTGCTTTGTTCCAAATTAGATTTTAAATTCAACTGTGTTACCCGAATAACATTATAAGTTGTAGCATAAGGTCCAATGCTTCTACCAATTTTTCCTCCGCTCTTATCCAGATGCCCTGCACCAACTTATCCTTCAGTTTCTGTGTCCATTTTCTTCCATTTTCTTTTGAGTATACGCCAATGAGTAGGATAAGGGAAGCATGGTATATGAAGCAGGAAACGGCCATATAAAGATGAATAATAAAATAAATTAACATAATTTTAGCATTGAGTCAAATCTCAGTAGTTTTGGAAAAGGGATTCAAAAAGACCTCTTTTAAGGAGATAGCATAAGTCTTCCCACTTTCCCTGGATTTGGGTTTTTTGCATCTTCAGTCTCAGATACAGTATAACTGCAAGCCCAGCCATCAATTGTCTATTTGCTTAGAGAATGGCCAATAACTTACATATTTTGTAATATTTAACATATAGAGAATATTGGCATTCTTAGTTGAGTTGTAACAAATACTATTATTTACCATTTTGCCATTTTTAATGCTGTTAAAATATAGGTCTCTGTGTATTTGTTATATTTGCTGTTGGTAAAAGTTCAAAAGAATCCGAGGATGGGTTTTTGTATTATTGAAACATCCAGAGCAGGTGCATATAGCAGAAACATTTTAACTTTATTTATGCTGTTACAAAACAAGTGTGTTCTTTTTTTAATAATTATTTTGCGGATATAATTATCTGTACTTATGCTCCTTTTCTTTTTTGAACATAGAGCTTTTTCTGTAAACTGAATGGCCATATGCTTCTTGTACAAAAAGTGGCAGATTCAATATTACAAAACAGGGAGAAATACTGGAAGGATATGGTACAGGAGATCAAATCTTTGGAAGAACAAGCTATTCAACATGGAACCCATTTGGAAAAACTTTTACAGGTCAGAGAGTAAAATGAAACAATGTGAAATAGGTTCAGACAAGTCTGTTCCATTCAGCTTCTAACACAGAGGTTGAGTGAGAGTACAATAATTTTAAATAATTTTACATTCATTAGGAATTTATCCAACCTCAAAACTGGCTTGATACTGCTATAGCACAAGACTTTGGGCTGATTCAGCAGGGCTCTTTTCAATGAGTGATAAAATTAAAAATATTTTTGTACTTGTATACCCATTAAATAATCTATCATGTTGAGATTCAAGGTCATATTTGTAATGGAAGAATAGAATACATTTGTTTATGATGGATACAGCAGCCTTCCCAATTTGGCACCTTTATGATATATCAGACCAAAACTCCCATCACCCCCCAGCCAGTATAAATTTGTACACGTTTGGAAGAAATCGATTGAAGAAAATTATTTTATACAACTCTAATGTTTACTACTTAATTTTTTTGGATCTACTAACAATGTTCTTCATCTTACAGGACTGGATAGTATTTGATGAGAGCTACATTTCATTGTGCCAGAAGCTGGAGGCACTTTTACCCACAGTGCCTTTTGTGGCTTTAGTGGAAGAGACAGAAGAAAGAGCAATGGAAAGGATTCAGTTCCTCCAGGTATTGACTTTACTCTAGCTCAGGCATGTCAAACGCGCAACGTCACGTGACGTCACACGACATATCGTGACTTTTTCCCTATTGCCGGCAATGGAGTGGGTGCGGTTTTGGCGTGACACATCCAGCCCATGGGCCGGCAGTTTGACATGCCTGCTCTAGCTTCTGTAATTTCCATTGTAACTATAGTCGTTATTGAATGATAGACAGTATAAGAGCTAAATACTTGAGTAATGTTTCCTCTTTTTGTAATTAAGGAATTGAAGGCTAAACATGTCTTTAGAAACTTTACTTTGTCATTTCATGTAGTTCCATTTAAGAAGGCCGTTGACAAGCTGGAGTATGTCTTGCGGACAGCATCAAGATGATTAGGGGCTGGGAGGAATGGTTAGATATGTTTGACCTGAAGAGAAGACTGGAGAGTTGTCTTCTAATTTCTGAAGTGCTGTCATGTGACAAATGGTTCAGAGTTGTTAAAGAAGGCGAGACAAAAGAGGTTTAAATGACAACAAGGTAGAATTTAGTTGGACATCAGGACAAATTTTGTGATGGAGGGAACTATTCAATAGTGGAATAGAAACTGGTGGTCTCTGCTGGAGGTTTTTAAACTGACTCTGGATGGCCAGAGATCAAGCTTGATGTAATAATATAATCCTGCACTGGGCCTTAGGGTGGTTTAGACTTTAGAGCAGGGGTGTCAAACTGCCGGCCCATGGGCCGGATGCGTCATCCGGAAGCTGCGCCCACCCCATTGCCGACAACAGCAAAACCGTCCCGATACGTTGCGTGTCGTCATGTGACGTCGCGAGTTTGACATGTCTGCTTTAGAGGATCTCCAAAGTCACTTTCAACCCTTACATTCTGTGATCCACAGAAAAACTTGACACTCTTCACACCAGTTAGGCATTGAGTCAGAAGATGGTAGATGTAAAACAGTTATCTTGAGAGAAATAAACAAGCCAGCAAATATGTACAGTTCCCCCTTGAGAAAGTGAAAAAAAAATCTAAATAGAATAAAATAAAGAGAGAGATATGGGAGACCTCATTTTTTCCCCAATTAATGCTCGTGCAAAGAATTATAAAATTGCAATTATAAAATGTGTTGATTGCCAAATTTGATTAAATGAACACTGAATCATAAATAGATTTGCCTTTTTGTGGAAAGGGAAATAAATTAGTAATAATGTGATCTGTTACTTTTCATTTATAATTTTATATAATTTCTTAGGAAATCAAAAAGGACATTGAAGGGGAACAGGCTAGATATTATCAAATAGTGAAAGAAGGGAAGAATTTGACAGGACTTCTGAGCTGCCCTGAATTGCAATCCAAGATTGAGAAGCTAGAACATCAGTGGGTATCTTTTTCCCAAAGAGTTGATCATGAACTACAAAGACTTGAGACATTGCACAAACTCTTGTCCAGGTAGGATTTACGTTTCCTTGCTTTTGAAGGTCAGCTTCCCTCATCTGGTATTCTCAATTCACATAATTCCCTAGCAATCATGTTCAAAATCTGAAAATGACAAGTTGGGAAGAGTACACCAGTTCTAAAAAAAAACCCCACATAATAATAAACAATATGATAAATAAATACTAAATATAAAATGGCTACCGAGCACCTAACATCAACGAGACTCATACTTAGATGGCCCCTAATGTTTGGGGGAAGAGCCAGGCCATTAACAGTTTTCCTTAAGATGAGAGGAATTAGGCCTTGTCATATATTGGGTGGGGGATCATTCCAGAGAATGGGGCAACCACAGAAAAGGAACACTTCCTAAGTCCCATAGGATGACAACATTTGAAAAAGAGAATATGGAGCATGCCCTCCCTGTGGGAGTATGTTCTTGGCAGAAGGCAATACTTCAGGTAATCTAACCTTATGCCATGCAGAGCTTTATAAGTAATAAGCAGCACCTTGAATCATACCCCGAAGCCTATCATAAGACAATGCAGCTTGTGGAGTATGGTGTTATATAGACTTAAAGAGATGTGCCCATAACTACTCATGCTGTTGCATTCTGGGCCAATTGAAGCTTTCGGATAGCAATAGCCCAGTCAGAAGGTTATCAAGGTGAATAACCATAACCAGGACCTCCTGTCCAGGATTGGGTGCAACTGGCATACAAGAATATCTGATGTTACTCCGTTGTTAACAGATAGCATATAGGAAGTTGATTTCTTTTTCTTAAAAAAGAAACAGAGGAGAAGTAACCAAGTTATCTAAAGAGCGAGGAGAGGGTAGACATTTTATATTTTCATTGCTTTCATATAGCAATGAAACCTATACTCCTTCTGATATAGCCCCCAAATTCCATCTGCCAGGATGCTCATTAATTTCTGCTGATTATTAACTGCCTTATAGGTTACCAGCCAGAAACATGGTTGTTTGAGAGGTCTGTAGTGACATTGATTCTAGTTCCTGATTTGTTTTCTTTTGTTTTTCCTGAAGTTACAACAAAGACTCAAAGGAGCTCAATGTCTGGTTGGAATCTGCTGAGCAAAATGTGAACTATTGGAAGGAGCAGTCTCTCAATGCATCTCAGGACCAGAACATTGTCAGGAACCATATTCAGAGTTTGCTTGTAAGTTAGACAGTGTTTATGTAGCAGAGACTGATGTAAAAAATACGAGGACAGTCTTTCCATCTAATTTTGTACATTGCCCCCAATGTAGGCCAATCATCTCTCTAATCTAGAGAGCTCAATGCCTATTAGTCAAAGATTTTTTATTTATTTTAACTTTTGTTGCTTGGAGCCATTAATAAACATACAGTATTCTCTATATATTTATCTAATGCTATTTTGTGAGCCCATCTTCAAACTCATTATACTTCCTTTTCTAATCAGTCTCCCAGGATAAGGCCTGGTTCACTGCATGACACTCCAAAGGCAAGAATTACAGACTATACCAGGGGTAGTCAACCTTGGCTCTTTTATGACTCGTGGACTTCAACTCCCAGAATTCCTGAGCCAGCTGTGCTGGCTCAGGAATTCTGGGAGTTGAAGTCCACGAGTCATAAAAGAGCCATGGTTGACTACCCCTGGACTATACTAATGTGATTTGTTTAGCATGGTTTGTTAATGTTTGGTGAATAACTCTATTGTATTTTATGGTAATAAATTACAGTGCAAAATCATGATTTGTTACTGACTATAGTTATGACTTTGCCTGATTTTGGTATGCAGAGATGAAGGAATTATTTATAATTTTCTGACTTATTCCTGATTTGGTATTACAGTATGTCTCACGCAAACCTCTAATCAAATCACAAAGATGCAAGGCAAATGAGAGAAAATAAAGGGAGATTTTTCCAAGTCAGTCATAATTGTTTGCCAGTCTGACTGTTCAAAAAATTGAGCTTAAAACAAACATTGGCTTAATGTGATATTTGAATGTAGCCTCAAAGCCCTATTTACTGAGTCAAGCCTTCTACAGTTTTCTTCAACGCCCCCACCATCACCACCATTACCTTTACAGATAGCAGGTGCATTCTCTTTTATGTAGCTGGTTGTGTCATTCACAACCAGAATATGGGAATGAGTTATATTGTAATCTATCCAGACAAGAATCATTTATTAATTTAAGGTCTAAGTATAATTACTGCTGTTACATTTTTATGTTTTAGCCCTCATTCTTGCAATTATCTTTGACTTCGTCATCTGAATGACTTTCTCATCTCGCTTCCATTTGGTCCCTACTACCATTAGTCACCTATCTGTCCAGAGGGCAAACAAAAATATCATATGTAAATGGCAAATGTCAATACAGAAAGTTTGAACCTGGGTCTAATTGACCTAAGTGTACTTTTCCATCTAAACCTTCAGCACTGTTTTTGGGTGCTCTAAAATGTAAAATATAAAGAATAAACTATGTTGAGCAAAGGTTTGGACTTTGGCCTCCTCAGTCTATTCCCAGCTCTGTCCAGGATACCTAATTAGTGCTTGGCTTATTCTTAAAAAGTGAAAAAATGAAAAAAGGAGAACAATATTTTATCTCAGTTTAAAATCATTTCATAATTTAATATACTGTAATTAACAAACTTTCTTAACATTTTTATGCACACCATATTTTATGATTTTGTATGATTCTTCAGGAATTCTTTAAAGAAGTCGATGATAAATCTTCCTTGAAATCTTCGGTCATAAGTAGTGGAAATCAACTGTTGCTTATTAAGGAATCTGATGATGCAAAGTTGCGCTCAGCTTTGGCAGACTATGAGCAGAGATGGAGTGACCTTGTTGTTCAATTACCAACCATCCAAGAGAAGTTTCACCAGGTAAAAAGGAATTCATCAGCAAAGCTACTAGGCATGAATAACTTTGAAGACTCCCATAGTTATTAATTGCATACTGCTGGACATTACATATCTCTGCCATTTCTCTGTTTAAAAAGTCTTATCTACTGTATCTCCTTTATGGTGAATCCATCATTGTGAAGTATTAAATACTACTTTGTTGCCATTCTTGCTTGTAATGCTGATTACAAGCATTTGTATAAAACTCAAGGATGTTGATCCACAATTGCCCCACTAAAAAGTTTGATTGAAATTGCCCAATATTGTTTTTTATCTTTGACTTGAAATAGCAAATGTCTCAGCAGTTTAAAACATACTAAATAACCCATAATCCCTTCAATCGTCATTTCAGAGATATTTCCTTACCAGATTTCTCAATGTCTTCAGTAATGATAGATTGCCTTCACTGACAAGTTCTTAAAAAGTCAGGAAGATATTCAGAGATGTATCTGCCTTGAAAATAGTCCATGTTGAATGGTATTGCACAGTCAAACATCAGCAGCTGAACAGCAGGAAATGCTTTATGACATTTGGCATTATGTCCTAAAGTGTTTTATGATTATTTTTATGTCATAAAATGTTTTACAAAATTTGCCCAATTTCAATTTCGTGGGAGCCATGGGTTCTTACACATTCTGTACGTTAGTCCATGAGCCTTGTTTCAAAAATTGTTGCCTACAGTGCATTATTTGGCCCAGTTAAAAATTACACACAGGAGAGTTTCGCATACAATTCAGGTATAGTTGTGGGAGAAGAAGGTAAGATAGATAGATAGATAGATAGATAGATAGATAGATAGATAGATAGATAGATAGATAGATAGATAGATAGATAGATAGATAGATAGATGATAGATAGATAGATAGATAACCTTTATTGTCATTTTTTATTGTGGGCACAATGGCACACATTAAAAATGAAATTTAGTTGCTTGCTCTCAAAGATGACACGTGTATCATAATGTCATCATGTGAATGACATTCTTTTTACATTTAAATGACTCAGACATGATGACTTCATGACATAAATGCATTATTTCCACAATAATATGATGATGCAGACTTTATTTTGACATCATTGTAGCAACCTAGAACTAAGGAGAAACTTCCTGACAGTTAGAACAATTAACCAGTGGAACAACCTACCTCTAGAAGCGGTGAATGCTCCAACACTGGAAGTTTTTAAGAAGAGACTGGACAGCCATTTGTCCGAAATGGGTATAGGATTTCCTGTCTGAACAAGGGGTTGGACTAGATGACCTCCAAGGTCCCTTCCAACTTTATTATTGTTGTTGTTATTGTTACAGATGCCACTGTGTATTTGTAAACTTTGTGCCCCCTTTTTAACTTGTGAACATTAGCAACAATTTGCTAAGAATAAAGTGAACCGAGCTGAAGGGGATGTCTACAACACAGTAAAAAATGACTGAGAATGAGATAAAAATCTGGAGCATTTCTGACTTGTAAATATTCTTCTGCTGACAAATTTGACTACTGTTAGCTCTAATATTGTTATATAATAATAGTAATAGTCTATAGTCACTGGATTATTTTTAGAAGCCCTATAGCAAGAGAATTCTGTCCTTTTTTTACCAATACACTGAGCAGGGAGACAAAAGAAAGAGGCAGCGGTTGCACTAAATGAGAGAAAAGTGAGTGCTTCCATTTCCCATAACCTACAATACTCAACAGAGAGCCCAAAAGGAATATCTTAGAAAATACATTAAATTTTGTTCCTTAAAAAAAAACCAAGTATAATGGTGTAATTTTCTAACAGCTCCAGATGGCAAAATTGCCATCTTATGAAGCCATCACAGAACTGAATGCCTGGATGAATTGCATTGATCAGCAAAGAAGAGATGAGGTTGTAATTAATTTGCAAAGTTCTGCTAGCTTGAAAGGCCTTCTTAGGAGATACAAGGTAAGTGAGACACTATAAATTCATGATGTCTAGAAATGGTTTCATTTCCTTTGGGCAGAAAATAAAATAAAATATATCCAAACAAGGAATCATACTACATGGTCTGTATGAGTCAACTGAGATCAAGAGAAAGAGAACTAAAATAATCTCCTCTATATCCTTAGGGAATGAGTGCACATTCTTGCATCATCAATTTGGTCCACCATGTAGAGTCAATTGTGTGAGCTGGGCCTCTATATAAATTCCATCTGCCTGCCTGCCTGCCTGCCTGCCTGCTTGCCTGCCTGCCTGCCTGCCTGCCTGCCTGCCTGCCTGCCTGCCTGCCTGCCTGCCTGCCTATCTATCTATCTATCTATCTATCTATCTATCTATCTATCTATCTATCTACCATCCATCCATCCATCCATCCATCCATCCATCCATCCATCCATCCATCCATCCATTATTGTCTACTTCAACTTCTTATTTTCCCCTTACCTATCATCCTACCTCACTGGGTGTCCAGATAGCAATTAGCAGGTGTCTGTCAGATTTATCTGTATGAGTTTGTGGGAAGGTGAGATATTAATATTCGTATGTCAAATATTTATTCATTTCCAAGACAGATTGATATGCAGTAGGTAAAATCAGACTTCTAAATATCTGGAATCTCTATGCAATGTTTTCGAGTTTTCTTTCCACTTCTAGAGGTCTATTATACAGCTATTATACAGCTGTGGTAAGATAGGGGCCTATACATCTGTCAAAATGTTGTGGGTTTTTTTTCACAGAAGGCTTTTGAGCCTTTCATTTTGTCTATATGACCAAATGCTTTTTTCTTTTGGAGATTTTCTTTATTTAATTCACTAATATTATCATGCAAATAAAGCTAAACAGGTACACACAATTATTTGTCAGTGTCTTTAAAAGGTATCATTGTTTTATGGATCACATATAAGAGGAAAATGAATTGGGAGAAGAAGAAGAAAGCACACTTAAGCATACTTACAAAATCCTTATAGGAATCCTTGTCTCTCAGAGAGGAGATTGCATCCAGCAATATATTGGCAGCAATATAGAAAACTTTCCCTTTGCTTCTCCCAGGATGTTTTTTTTTTCAACCGAATTCACAATCTCTTCCTAATTTGATGCCTTTACATATGTATTGTACTACAACTTTCATCGCCCCCACCAAAATGATCATTATAGGCAGTTACACTTTTTAAGTGCCCATGATCATTATGCTCTTTAACTATGAGCAAGGGACTTGGCCGTACAATTATGAGTTATTATAACTCTGTGCATCTATCCTGTTGTCACAGCAGAAACAGTTATAAAGGAACAAAACTGTATTTGCTGCATAGAAAACATGCTTTTTTTTTGACAGTTGTATATTACGTTTCTAGGAATATGTGATGGAAATGAACTTTAAACAATGGATAGTTGATTATGTGAACCAGTCACTACTACAGTTGACACCTTGTGATGTTGAAAGCAAGCGTTATGAGAGGACTTCATTTGCAGAATGTCTCGGAGAATTGAATATGAATTGGCATCATTTGCAAGGGACTTTGAATGAAAAGGTTTGAATGTCCTTTAAAACCTTTTGCAGAGAATGTGAGTCAACTTCAGATGTGCCTAGTGGAAGATCACCCATCCACTACAGCTTCATTGCTTTGTTCTCTGTGCTGCAGAGAACTCTTCAGAATGGGAGAGGGGTCCTGCTTGGAAAGACTGCAGTTGGAGAAATCAGGTCCATGCAAGTCGTCTCCACACCCAATTTGTGATTTGTCTACATTCACTGCTGCTCACTGGACAGGTGGCCTTCCTGTCCCATCTGCAAGGTCTGATGCTATTCAGATCTGCATCAATGATTAGCTAGCAAACAAGGATTCTCCAGGCAGATCCAAAGCCAGCAGGAACAAAAGCAAACATAGATTTAGTTCTCATTTACCATCTCTAATCCATAGACCTCAGTAAGCCTGCCTTATACCCATTTTGGTTTATATTGCCCCACTGTCACAGCAGCCAGTCAAAGGATAGGAATAATACAATGACAACACAACCACGTTCTCTTTACATTCCCAATTAAGTACAGTAGATTGTTCGTTAAAGTTGCTATTTGGAGGTGGTCTGAAGCTTTCTTCTATTATATCTGAGTCCAGAAACTCTGCTGCAACAATAAATTAAAATATGAGGTGCTTCCTAGAAAATGAGGAAAATATTCTTCTGTGCTTATCGCCATAAACTAAAAACAGGTCTCCTTCCTAAATTTTGCAAATAATTACAAATTGTCCTCTATACAGATTAAGGAGTTGGAGCACATTTTGGAATCTGTTGTTAAAAATGAAAACAAAGCACAATCCTTGGGCAGCTGGCTAGAAGCACAAAGCAGAAGGCTAGAACATTTGAAGAACCCAGCAAGTTCTGTTCTTGCACAGGGCACATTAAAAGACTGCAAGGTAAATGCTCATTATTTCATTATATTTGAAATGTCAAGTTCATTTTGTTGATGATCTTCAACATTTTAATCCTATCTTTCTTCCTATATGTTCAGGACAAAATATGTGAATTTATCCTTCAAATTAAAAAATAACACAATAATTGTCCACAACCATTAATAAATGCAATCCATTCAAATCTGACCTAATAAAAACAGGTCACAATGGAAAACAAAGGAGGGAAATAAACTCAGAGATCTGCCCATATCTGCCTATAGAATGGGCCCTCAGGGAGACAGTTTGGTGAAGAAAAAAAAACCCTAAAAAATAATTGATTGTAGAACTGCCTATCAAAAGGGTCTGTCCTGTTTTTCTCCCTGATGTAGCTGTAAATGCCCTCCTGGATGGCATGCGCCAGGGAAAAGATGCAGGAAATGGAACTTCTTTCTCCTGGGGCCTTCCTTAGCTTCCAGTAGAATTAATTAGGGTCTTTTTTGACTCAGATGGAACTGGAGGGCAGATGGATCTACAGAATCATCTTGTTCCACATGTTATTTAAGCTCCTGAATGGAGTTATACAGAGGTTTGTAGAAGAACTAGTATGCTGCTAATACATTATTCTGCTTCTCTTATATTTAAGAATGTAAGGATATAAAAAGAGCCCTACTGGATCAGACCAAAGACCAGTTTTGTCTTTCACATTCTGGCCAGGCAGAAGCATATACAAAAGTCCCAAATTCCCATGACTATTGCGAATGCTGGGTAATCTAGACTTTTCAAGAATAGTAACTATTGATAGCAATACTTTTAATGAATTTGTTTTAACCTCCTTTAGGTTGGTGGCTGTCACATCATCCTAGTCCAGTAGCTTATCTTGTATATTACATTGGCTTTCTCTGAGCAGCTCTGTGGGTCATTGACGAAACCATAGAGACTTTCTCATGCAAAACCTGGAGCAAAAATTCTTTTGACCCTAATACATCTAGAGGATACCATGTTGAGGAAGATTGTATTATTCTCAAAATAATAGTGGCAAATCATATTTGCTATGTCTTTCTTGACTCCTTCCTCTTACAAGGTGCAACGTTTATTTTTTGCTTTATTGCTATGGTTACCCCATTCCTCTACTATAGTCAAACTGAAAAGTAACAGTAATTTTGCTATTTATTCTCTGCAATGTTTTATTGAGCTCTGGAGCATCTTCATTTTTCTAGCTGAGAGATGGAGATTCATTCCAACTAGCCAGTAAGAAGCTTTGTAAATAAATAAGAGACAGATTGAAACTCTCTTAGTGAGCAGGTACACACACCAGGGGATAATAGAAGGGAAACCGAGAAGTTAAATAAAACCAAGAAGAATTTTTCAAGATTTTAGAAGAAAACTTTACAAATGAACAAGAGATATTTCCCACCTCAAATCTTAGCCACATTTATAAATAAGCATACAGTATATATCACAGTTTATATTAAAAAAAGTAAGATCATGGCCTACGTGAATTACTTAATTTGGATTTTGTACTTAATTTACATAAAAAATACTGCTGTTTCTGATTGGGGGGACAAGTATCATGCAAACATTCTTCTAGTATTATTCTTTGCTAATAAAATTATGTACATAGCTTGTGTAACTTAGATTTCTTAATGCCAGATGAAATCAAAAGGTATCTAAACTTTGCAGATGCAGATCCCTGCCTTAAAGATCTCTAATGACACCAGTGTTTTTTTTAGCTTGCTCATAAATTATCTTCATGCAAATTTGAATATAATAATAAAATACTAAATAATAAAAGAGTGATTGTGGAGATATATATATAAGGAGCTCATTACACTGAATTAACAGTCACCTAAGTGTCAGTTAAGTTGTACTTTGCAGCTAAACCTCCCCTTCCCCTGGATTTCGTATAAGCTGAGCTGTCTATATCTAATCTGGAAAAATATTTAAAGATAAATATTTAAAGATAAATATTTAAAGATAAATATTTAAAATTATTTAAAGATAAATAAGATTTTTAAATCAGTGTTCAGTATGAAAAAGGCAAATTCCGTGTTAGGGATTATTAGGAAAAGATTGAAAATAAAATTGGTAATGCTGAAATCCCTTTATACAAATCCACAATCTGTCTCCATTTGGAACACTGTGCATGCATTTGGAAAGGATATAACTTAATTGGAAAAAAGTACAAAAAGCTAAGTTATTGATGGCCTACCTTATGACAAAACACTGCCTGGAACTCTTCAGGTTAGAGAAAAAGATGCTGAGACAGGAGGTATATGATCAAGGTATACAAAGCCTAAAGAAAATGGATATGTAAACAAAACTTGTCTCTTTCTCAAAACAGTGAGACCAGGACCTATTCAATGAAACAAACTGGAAAAGATTTAGAACAGGCAAAAGAAAGCACTTATTGATGCAATGCATTATTAATCTGTAGAATTACATGGTATTGACCCGGTATGTTACACAGTTTTAATGGTGGATTGGATACATACATTCATACATACATACTTTTATATCTATATCATCTGTATATCTACTATATATCTCCATACCTTTATATCTGTCTGTCTGTCTGATCAGCATGTCTCCAAATACAAAATGTAGGGGACAGTGATAGAAAAGAGGTATGTCTTCATCTCCTGTTTATAAGATATCTGGCTAGCAACTGAGAAATAAAAGAGTGGATTACTATGAGACCTGTTTTGATCCAATTGGGCTATGCTTATATTGTTCTTAAGTATTTAACAAAAACTTCTGTTCCATTTAATTTACCATATTACTTGGCATTGATCTTTAGAAAATATGCCCTATTATATTCTAATGTTAAATGTTGATTTTTTTTCCTAAATTGTATTTCAAGAATAATATCTTTCTTCTTATGCCTATTTATCAGGTGTTAGAATATCAGCTTCCTATGAAGTCTAAGGAAGTGGATCAACTGAAAAACAATCCCACAGTTTTAGAGGATTGTGCTGATTCTGCCAAGAAAATAGCATTCACAACCACCGATTTGGATGGAATGAGAATTAGCATTATCAATCAGGTTGTTATCTTGATTTTTGGCTATGTATAAGAATTAGTGGCTTCTTAAATGTCACCCAGTGATTTCTTTCCAAGCTAGGATTTGAAACCATTGTACATAACGATAGGGTCCTTGAAGGCAACATGAGATATCTATATTCTGAAAATATGTATAAAGAAAACAAAAATAGATAAGTACAATGTATAGTTTGGACTGAAGACTCTCAGGTTTTTGTGTGCAGTTCAGTCTTTTGTATGAATAGTTCTGCTGTCTGTCTGCAATCATTTGGATTCAAAAGTATCGCCCAATCTTTCACTTATATCTTATATCTGAAATGCTCTCTTCTACTTAAACAAACTTCTGTTTAAGAGAAAGTTAATGTGTAAATGTTCATAGATGATTGCAGATGTTGTTATAGTGGGTTCTGAAAGAAAAAGGGTATTTCCTTGCTCATAATTAAAAGCAGTTTTCATTCCCACTCACATGTTCAGAATTGAGTGGGTGATTTTCTTTTAAGATGGTTAGAAATTAAAACTATGATTGTTTCTGTGAAATATATGTACTATCCTACTAGATCTCACAAATTTAAATTAATCAAGAAGTCAACTTAGATGACCTAACATAGAAGCTTGAAATATGTTGCATTTTACTATCTTTTCTCCTTTAGTGACCAGGCAGAAATTAACCAACAATAAATGGGAGCCAGGGAAGATCCATTGCTCCTTAGAAACTGGGACTTAAATATATTTTCTCTAATACTGTAAAAGAACATCAGTTATTTTTATTGTGATCAAAGACCAACCAGTACAATCTAATAGTGAAGTTAATGATATGTCATCATGAATAGCTGCTACTGATTGTTTATCCTCCATAAAAGTGCCTGATTGTTTTGGCATTTCTTAGTTGATGGTTATCTCCACTGCTCAGGGCAGTGAATTCCAGAAGATATTATAGATTCTCTGGGGGATAAAAAAGACTTGATCCTCCTATTAGTTCATTGGATGACCTGAGGTTCCAGTAGAACTAAAAGACTAAAGGAGTAAATGCTATGCTCAGCTTCTATATTCCATATCTGATTTTAAAAGCTTTCAGAATAATAGGCCAATAAGTAAATAACAAAACTTTTGTGGCTGTTGGATATTTTTGACAGATGGCTAAATTTATAAGTTTTGACATGTCCTAAAAGTCAATCTTTACTGAGATCTCTGTTACAAGAGAACATAATCCACTACGGACCTTCTGTAACTGGAAAAGTCAAAAGATAGCAGATTTTGTCTAGCACATCATGAAATGTGAAAAGCATTATGACATCAGACTATTTGCATGTGGGCTATCCAGGCAAAAGTGAAATATGAAACCCAGATTCTATCTCCAAATTCAGCCATTAATTCATTATACTAGGTATAATAACTGCCAAAGTTCTGTAGATGCTGCTTAGCTGTAGATAGTTTATAACAAATCTTTGAAATAATAGAAACCCAAACCTGTTTAATAGCAATTTTCAGCTTTCACGGAATAAGAACTTGCAGCTGAGTTGTCTATTCTTTCTGCAGTTTAAAACTCTGCAGGCATTTCTGAATTTGTGAGTTTTCCTGCTGAGATGTCAGCATTCAAGAGAGTGAAACCAGTGCATTTATTCCTGTACGTCTTCCTCTAACCAAGCATGCTGGAATGAACTCTACAAGCACAACAGGACTTTGTCCTCAAATTAAATTGATAATGAAAATTATTCTAATACTTCAGTCTCTTATACAGATCAGTGATTTTTTTCCTTGAACATTTTATTTGAAGCATGTACTAGTACTCCTGAAACCATTTATACATTACATTATTAAATAAATACTTAGAGGGTTTTTTTATCCAGCGTGTATTAGAAAGAAAATGATGTAATAAAAAAACAACAGGGGGTATCTCTTGAGCAGTTTTCAAATGTCCTAGTAAGTAATTTCATATACATCCTTTTTAAGCACAGGCTTGTATGTTTGCAGGTTGCACAGCTGAAGTCTTCTACAGAGTCTGCTTTAGAGTGCTGGAAGAGTTATGATGAAGCTTGGGATGAAATCAGGCTGATGCTTGCAAATGCTGTGTATTGCCTGGAGCATAGCAAGAATCCTTTCATTACAGTGATGTCACTGAAAAAGCAAGTGGAAGATCTCCAGGTATGTTTCACAAAGACCAATGTGTTGAGCTCCATGGTTCCACAGTATTCCTTCTTAAAAATAAGGAGCTGCTCTAGATATTAGTGCCAAATGAGTATGTGGCACATGATTGAATCATAACAGATATCCTGGGCCCGTATGCTGTTCCTCCCACATACTGTATTTCTCCAGTTTGAAATGAAATAGCAGATTGATTTATGCAAGCCCTAAAAACCAGAGAATGAACATCAAGAACAAACCCTGGTGTTTGATCCTGCTTGGTGTAGAAAGCATAAATCATGATTTTACAGATGAAATAAACCAACCAACTACAATTTCCTCCAACTTGGGAAAAGAGAAAACGATGTATAATAAGCAATATGAGAGGGAGCATGAACCAGCATCCTTCAGGGTTTATCTGTAGAGAGCTCTGGAGAATTAATCTGTAATGAGAATTGTACTCCATTGGTCTCAGGACTATCAGCACATATTCTTTGTAAAAAGTTAGTGAGTTTTCTCACTATGTTTCTAAGCCCCAAAGGATCAGGAGGTGAGAGGATGTTTCTGTTTTCCAAGCCTCCTGAAAGGAAGAGTGAGTCTGGAAGACACCCCCCCCCACACACACACACACCTTTTGCCAATCTAGAAAAGCATGTTTGCCAGTGGCAACCTTGTCACAACTCACATCCTGCTAAATTGGTGAAAATATGCTGTTTTAGAAGGATGGATATAAAGTAGCGTACCAATAGCCATCTCCTCAAGCATCATCACATTTGTAACTAATTAAGTGGCATTTCTTTCCACAGTCTCTTCAAGATAAAGCTGAGGGAAACAAAGAAATCTGGGCTAGGCTCCAGACTGCTGCTGATAACCTGAAGAAAGTGTGTGATCCCTCATTCTCGGAGATTATTGAACAAAAACACAAAGAGGCATGCACAAGGTACAATGCTTTTTTTTTTCTTCCTTTCACCATTTAGAAGTTTGACTTCAAAAAATTATTTCTGGTAAATACAATTGCAGTTATTACCGGCAGACATAAGATACTGCTTAATTTATATAGGAGATCAATAGAATGGTTTTAAATTGGTCATCCTTATCTTTTAGGGACAAAGTGATTGTGTGAATTACTTTAGTTTGCTCTGCACATTGGACACTGTTGTACTGATTACAGCTATTTATCTAATTTTTGCAATAATAGCCTTCCTGGTCAGAAAAATAAGAAAATGTAAAAAAAGAGAGAAAGGATCTGGTGGTACCTTAAACTAAGGATTTAGTCTACCACCATTGTTCTAATTCCAAATAGAAATACTGCCGCCGCAGCATTGGACC